>NC_034189.2:7682729-7759573 GCF_002021735.2 Oncorhynchus kisutch | reverse complement strand
TAGAAAGAGAAAGAACAGAAGTCCCACATACCTGTTTCATAGCGGTCTCTCCTATCTTGTCGCTGTGTTTCCGAATAGACTCCAGGAAGTCTTTGAGTTGAGACATGGCCGTGTCTCTGATGAGGGTCCTCAGTCTGGGGATATTGTCAGACATGATGGAACAGAACCTGTACTGGCCCGCTCTGGGGAGACACGTCTGTTCAGCTGCTCCAGAGTCCGCAGGGCTGGGTAGTACCTACAAACACACACAGGATTAACAGAACCTGTACTGGCCCGCTCTGGGGAGACACGTCTGTTCCAGCTGCTCCAAGGTCCGCAACACTAGGGAGTACTTTAAGGAACAGAAGGGTCAATACACACACCAACTGAAACTACTCCAACAGCCTAAAAACCTAAAGAGGGACGTCCCGACAGTGAAGAAAACGGATTCAAAAACACCATCCCCGCCGTGACGTCGCTTGGGCCCCGCCGTGACGTCGCTTGGGCCCCGCCGCGACGTCGCTGGGGCCCCGCCGCGACGTCGCTGGGGCCCCGCCGCGACGTCGCTGGGGCCCCGCCGCGACGTCGCTGGGAAGCACGCCGCGACGTCGCTGGGAAGCACGCCGCGACGTCGCTGGGAAGCACGCCGCGACGTCGCTGGGAAGCACGCCGCGACGTCGCTGGGAAGCACGCCGCGACGTCGCTGGGAAGCACGCCGTGACGTCGCTTGGGCCCCGCCGTGACGTCGCTTGGGCCCCGCCTATGAAGTAGCTTGGGCCCCGCCTATGAAGTAGCTTGGGCCCCGCCTATGAAGTAGCTTGGGCCCCGCCTATGAAGTAGCTTGGGCCCCCGCCTATGAAGTAGCTTGGGCCCCGTCTATGAAGTAGCTTGGGCCCCGCCGTGAAGTAGCTGGGAAGCACGCCGTGACGTCGCTGGGAAGCACGCCGTGACGTCGCTGGGAAGCACGCCGTGACGTCGCTGGGAAGCACCGCCGTGACGTCGCTGGAAGCACGCCGTGACGTCGCTGGGAAGCACGCCGTGACGTCGCTGGGAAGCACGCCGTGACGTCGCTGGGAAGCACGCCGTGACGTCGCTGGGAAGCACGCCGTGACGTCGCTGGGAAGCACGCCGTGACGTCGCTGGGAAGCACGCCGTGACGTCGCTGGGAAGCACGCCGTGACGTCGCTGGGAAGCACGCCGTGACGTCGCTGGGAGCCCCGCCGTGACGTCGCTGGGGCCCCGCCGTGACGTCGCTGGGGCCCCGCCGTGACGTCGCTGGGGCCCCGCCGTGACGTCGCTGGGGCCCCGCCGTGACGTCGCTGGGGCCCCGCCGTGACGTCGCTGGGGCCCCGCCGTGACGTCGCTGGGGCCCCCGCCGTGACGTCGCTGGGGCCCCGCCGTGACGTCGCTGGGGCCCCGCCGTGACGTCGCTGGGGCCCCGCCGTGACGTCGCTGGGGCCCCGCCGTGGCGTCGCTGGGGCCCCGCCGTGGCGTCGCTGGGGCACCGCCGTGGACGTCGCTGGGCACCGCCGTGAGTCGCTGGGCCCCGCCGTGACGTCGCTGGGAAGCACGCCGTGACGTCGCTTGGGCCCCGCCGTGACGTCGCTTGGGCCCCGCCTATGAAGTAGCTTGGGCCTCGCCTATGAAGTAGCTTGGGCCCCGTCTATGAAGTAGCTTGGGCCCCGCCGTGAAGTAGCTTGGGCCCCGCCGTGAAGTAGCTTGGGCCCCGCCGTGAAGTAGCTTGGGCCCCGCCGTGAAGTAGCTTGGGCCCCGCCGTGAAGTAGCTTGGGCCCCGCCGTGAAGTAGCTTGGGCCCCGCCTATGAAGTAGCTTGGGCCTCGCCTATGAAGTAGCTTGGGCCCCGTCTATGAAGTAGCTTGGGCCCCGCCGTGAAGTAGCTTGGGCCCAGCCGTGAAGTAGCTTGGGCCCCGCCGTGAAGTAGCTTGGGCCCCGCCGTGAAGTAGCTTGGGCCCCGCCGTGAAGTAGCTTGGGCCCTGTCTATGAAGAAGAAGACGAAGGCAGGGAGTCCAACGCTCTAGAATAACAGCAGAAAATATCTAGAATCCTGTCACTGGGAAAGCATTGAGACACAGAGGTATTGCACCACATTCAATTCCTCACACACTGACACGACACACAGTGTGTGTTGGCTGACCTCTCCACTCCCCCTGTGCTGTGGGCCAAACGGCAGGATGGAGAGAAGGAGAAAAGAAAGGAGAGGAACGACACAAACAAACAACAATTTATGACCCACAAGGCACATCAACAGGTCAGCCTTAGGCCAGAGAGAGAGAGGAGGGGGGAGACCTACCCTAGAGAGAGAGGAGGGGGGGAGACCTACCCTAGAGAGAGAGGAGGGGGGAGACCTACCCTAGAGAGAGAGGAGGGGGGAGACCTACCCTAGAGAGAGAGGAAGGGGGAGACCTACCCTAGAGAGAGAGGAGGGGGGAGACCTACCCTAGAGAGAGAGGAGGGGGGAGACCTACCCTAGAGAGAGAGGAGGGGGGAGACCTACCCTAGAGAGAGAGGAGGGGGGAGACCTACCCTAGAGAGAGAGGGGGGGGGAGACCTACCCTAGAGAGAGAGGAGGGGGAGACCTACCCTAGAGAGAGAGGAGGGGGAGACCTACCCTAGAGAGAGAGGAAGGGGGAGACCTACCCTAGAGAGAGAGGAAGGGGGAGACCTACCCTAGAGAGAGAGGAAGGGGGAGACCTACCCTAGAGAGAGAGGAAGGGGGAGACCTACCCTAGAGAGAGAGGAAGGGGGAGACCTACCCTAGAGAGAGAGGAAGGGGGAGACCTACCCTAGAGAGAGAGAGGAGGGGGGAGACCTACCCTAGAGAGAGAGGAAGGGGGAGACCTACCCTAGAGAGAGAGGAAGGGGGAGACCTACCCTAGAGAGAGAGGAAGGGGGAGACCTACCCTAGAGAGAGGAGGGGGGAGACCTACCCTAGAGAGAGAGGAGGGGAGAGACCTACCCTAGAGAGAGAGGAGGGGAGAGACCTACCCTAGAGAGAGAGGAGGGGGGAGACCCACCCTAGAGAGAGAGGAGGGGGGAGACCCACCCTAGAGAGAGAGGAGGTGGGAGACCTACCCTAGAGAGAGAGGGGGAGACCTACCCTAGAGAGAGAGGGGGAGACCCTACCCTAGAGAGAGAGGGGGAGACCTACCCTAGAGAGAGAGGGGGGAGAGACCTACCCTAGAGAGAGAGGAAGACCTACCCTAGAGAGAGAGGAAGACCTACCCTAGAGAGAGAGGAAGACCTACCCTAGAGAGAGAGGAGGGGGGAGACCTACCCTAGAGAGAGAGGAGGGGGAGACCTACCCTAGAGAGAGAGGAGGGGGGAGACCTACCCTAGAGAGAGAGAGGAGGGGGGAGACCTACCCTAGAGAGGAGGGGGGAGACCTACCCTAGAGAGAGAGGGGGGAGACCTACCCTAGAGAGAGAGGAGGGGGGAGACCTACCCTAGAGAGAGAGGAGGGTGGGAGACCTACCCTAGAGAGAGAGGGGGAGACCTACCCTAGAGAGAGAGGGGGAGACCTACCCTAGAGAGAGAGGGGGGAGACCTACCCTAGAGAGAGAGGGGGGAGACCTACCCTAGAGAGAGAGGAGGGGAGACCTACCCTAGAGAGATAGAGGGGAGACCTACCCTAGAGAGAGAGGGGGGAGACCTACCCTAGAGAGAGAGAGGGGAGAGAGACCTACCCTAGAGAGAGGATGGGGGAGACCTACCCTAGAGAGAGAGGGAGGAGACCTACCCTAGAAAGAGAGAGGAGGGGGAGACCTACCCTAGAGAGAGAGAGAGGGGGGAGACCTACCCTAGAGAGAGAGAGAGAGAGAGGGGGGAGACCTACCCTAGAGAGAGAGAGAGAGAGAGGGGGGAGACCTACCCCAGAGAGAGAGGGGGGAGACCTACCCTAGAGAGAGAGAGGGGGAGACCTACCCCAGAGAGAGAGGGGGGAGACCTACCCTAGAGAGAGAAGGGGGAGACATACCCTAGAGAGAGAGGGGGGAGACCTACCCTAGAGAGAGAGGGGGGGAGACCTACCCTAGAGAGAGAGGGGGGAGACCTACCCTAGAGAGAGAGGGGGGAGACCAACCCTAGAGAGAGAGGGGGGAGACCTACCCTAGAGAAAGAGGGGGGATGGGGGGAGACCTACCCTAGAGAAAGAGGGGTAAAGAGAGAGGGTATGGGGGAGACCTACCCTAGAGAAAGAGGGGGATGGGGGGAGACCTACCCTAGAGAAAGAGGGGTAAAGAGAGAGAGGGTATGGGGGAGACCTACCCTAGAGAAAGAGGGGTAAAGAGAGAAAGGGGATGGGGGGAGACCTACCCTAGAGAGAGAGGGGGGAGACCAACCCTAGAGAGAGAGGGGGGAGACCTACCCTAGAGAAAGAGGGGTAAAGAGAGAAAGGGGATGGGGGAGACCTACCCTAGAGAGAGAGGGGGGATGGGGAGACCTACCCTAGAGAGAGAGGGGTAAAGAGAGAGGGGGTGATGGGGGATACCTACCCTAGAGAAAGAGGGGTAAAGAGAGAAAGGGGATGGGGGAGACCTACCCTAGAGAAAGAGGGGTAAAGAGAGAAAGGGGATGTGGGAGACCTACCCTAGAGAAAGAGGGGTAAAGAGAGAAAGGGGATGGGGGAGACCTACCCTAGAGAAAGAGGGGTAAAGAGAGAAAGGGGATGGGGGAGACCTACCCTAGAGAGAGAGGGGGGATACCTACCCTAGAGAAAGAGGGGTAAAGAGAGAGAGGGGATGGGGGTAGACCTACCCTAGAGAAAGAGGGGTGATGGGGAGACCTACCCTAGAGAGAGAGGGGTAAAGAGAGAGGGGGTGATGGGGGAGACCTACCCTAGAGAGAGAGGGGTAAAGAGAGAAAGGGGATGGGGGAGACCTACCCTAGAGAAAGAGGGGGGATACCTACCCTAGAGAAAGAGGGGTAAAGTGAGAGAGGAGGGATGGGGGAGACCTACCCTAGAGAGAGAGAGGAGGGATGGGGGAGACCTACCCTAGAGAGAGAGAGGAGGGATGGGGGAGACCTACCCTAGAGAGAGAGAGGAGGGATGGGGGAGACCTACCCTAGAGAGAGAGAGGAGGGATGGGGGAGACCTACCCTAGAGAGAGAGAGGAGGGATGGGGGAGACCTACCCTAGAGAGAGAGGAGGGATGGGGGGAGACCTACCCTAGAGAGAGAGAGGGGGGAGACCTACCCTAGAGAGAGAGAGGGGGGAGACCTACCCTAGAGAGAGAGAGAGAGAGAGGGGGGATGGGGGGAGACCTACCCTAGAGAAAGAGGGGGGATGGGGGGAGACCTACCCTAGAGAAAGAGGGGTAAAGAGAGAGAGGGTATGGGGGAGACCTACCCTAGAGAAAGAGGAGGGGGGATGGGGGGGAGACCTACCCTAGAGAGGGGGTATGGGGGGAGACCTACCCTAGAGAAAGAGGGGTAAAGAGAGAGGAGGGGTAGAGAAAGAGGTAGAGAGCGAGAGCAAGGGGTAGAGAGAGAAGGGGTTAGAGAGAGGGGTAGAGAGAGAACCTCAACATCCAAGCCACTCCAGCAGATCCAAGAATGTTGGATAGCAATGTGGTGAAATTTCCAACAAATACCGTGAACTATGTCTCCCTCTGGTGGCCAAGTAGGCACTTTCATTTTTTTATTTCACCTTTATTTAGCCAGGTAGGCTAGTTGAGAACACCTTTATTTAACCAGGTAGGCTAGTTGAGAACAAGTTCTCATTTGCAACTGTGACCTGGCCAAGATAAAGCATAGCAGTGTGAACAGACAACACAGAGTTACACATGGAGTAAACAATTAACAAGTCAATAACACAGTAGGAAAAAAAAAAAGAGTCTATATACATTGTGTATAAAAAGGCATGAGGAGGTAGGTGAATAATTGCACTGCAGTAGAGGACAAGAGAGCAGACGGGAGATGAGGAAAAAGAGAGTAAAACAAGACAAACCTGCCGATACAAAGACGGAATGAGAGGGGGGGGGGGCAAATAAATGTTAGAAAATAGAATCTATACCTTTTTTGAGTCATCTGTTCCTGTAGTTTGTTGTACATCTCCAACACTGAGACACAGAGAGAGAGACAGACGGGTCAATTATCAGCTGTATAACTGTGTCTACCCAGCCGGCAGCTTTTTATCTGCTATGTCATGTGTTACAGTCATCTGCTATGTCATGTGTTACAGTCATCTGCTATGTCATGTGTTACAGTCATCTGCTATGTCACAGTCATCTGCTATGTAATGTGTTACAGTCATCTGCTATGTCATGTGTTACAGTCATCTGCTATGTCATGTGTTACAGTCATCTGCTATGTTACAGTCATCAGCTATGTTACAGTCATCTGCTATGTCATGTGTTACAGTCATCTGCTATGTTACAGTCATCAGCTATGTCACAGTCAGCTGCTATGTCACAGTCAGCTGCTATGTCACAGTCATCTGCAATGTCACAGTCATCTGCTATGTCACAGTCAGCTGCTATGTCACAGTCATCTGCAATGTCACAGTCATCTGCAATGTCACAGTCATCTGCAATGTCACAGTCATCTGCAATGTCACAGTCATCTGCAATGTCACAGTCATCTGCAATGTCACAGTCATCTGCAATGTCACAGTCATCTGCAATGTCACAGTCATCTGCTATGTCACAGTCATCTGCTATGTCACAGTCATCTGCTATGTCACAGTCATCTGCTATGTCACAGTCATCTGCTATGTCACAGTCATCTGCTATGTCACAGTCATCTGCTATGTCACAGTCATCTGCTATGTCACAGTCATCTGCTATGTCACAGTCAGCTGCTATGTCACAGTCAGCTGCTATGTCACAGTCAGCTGCTATGTCACAGTCAGCTGCTATGTCACAGTCAGCTGCTATGTCACAGTCAGCTGCTATGTCACAGTCAGCTGCTATGTCACAGTCATCTGCTATGTCACAGTCATCTGCTATGTCACAGTCATCTGCTATGTCACAGTCATCTGCTATGTCACAGTCATCTGCTATGTCAGTCATCTGCTATGTCACAGTCATCTGCTATGTCACAGTCATCTGCTATGTCACAGTCATCTGCTATGTCACAGTCATCTGCTATGTCACAGTCATCTGCTATGTCACAGTCATCTGCTATGTCACAGTCATCTGCTATGTCATGTGTTACAGTCATCTGCTATGTCACAGTCATCTGCTATGTCACAGTCATCTGCTATGTCATGTGTTACAGTCATCTGCTATGTCATGTGTTACAGTCATCTGCTATGTCATGTGTTACAGTCATCTGCTATGTCATGTGTTACAGTCATCTGCTATGTCATGTGTTACAGTCATCTGCTATGTCATGTGTTACAGTCATCTGCTATGTCATGTGTTACAGTCATCTGCTATGTCATGTGTTACAGTCATCTGCTATGTCATGTGTTACAGTCATCTGCTATGTCATGTGTTACAGTCATCTGCTATGTCATAGTCATCTGCTATGTCATGTGTTTACAGTCATCTGCTATGTCATAGTCATCTGCTATGTCATGTGTTACAGTCATCTGCTATGTCATGTGTTACAGTCATCTGCTATGTTACAGTCATCTGCTATGTCAGTCATCTGCTATGTCAGTCATCTGCTATGTCAGTCATCTGCTATGTCAGTCATCTGCTATGTCAGTCATCTGCTATGTTACAGTCATCTGCTATGTTACAGTCATCTGCTATGTTACAGTCATCTGCTATGTTACAGTCATCTGCTATGTCATAGTCATCTGCTATGTCATGTGTTACAGTCATCTGCTATGTCATGTGTTACAGTCATCTGCTATGTAATCTGCTATGTCATGTGTTACAGTCATCTGCTATGTCATGTGTTACAGTCATCTGCTATGTAATCTGCTATGTCATGTGTTACAGTCATCTGCTATGTCATGTGATGTGTTACAGTTATCCTGATCCCTGTTGTGTGTGTATACCTGGTAGACAGTGTGTGAACTTGTCGATGGATGTGGCGATGTTTCTCTGTTGCAGGCGACACAGTCTCAACTCATCCATACAGGTCAACAGCTAGAGAGACAGAGACAGAGAGAAGGGGAGAGAGAAGGGAAGAGAGACAGAGAGAAGGGGAGAGAGAAGGGGAGAGAGACAGAGAGAAGGGGAGAGAGACAGAGAGAAGGGGAGAGAGAGAGAGAAGGGGAGAGAGAGAGAGAAGGGGAGAGAGAGAGAGAAGGGGAGAGAGAAGGGGAGAGAGAGAGAGAAGGGGAGAGAGACAGAGAGAAGGGGAGAGAGACAGAGAGAAGGGGAGAGAGACAGAGACAGAGAGACAGAGAGAGACAGAGAGAAGGGGAGAGAGACAGAGAGACAGAGAGAAGGGGAGAGAGACAGAGAGAAGGGGAGAGAGACAGAGAGAGACAGAGAGAGACAGAGAGAAGGGGAGAGAGACAGAGAGAGACAGAGAGAAGGGGAGAGAGACAGAGAGAGACAGAGAGAAGGGGAGAGAGACAGAGAAGGGGAGAGAGACAGAGAAGGGGAGAGAGACAGAGAGACGGAGGTAACAAAAATGGAGGAAGAGGATAAGGAGGATTGGAGGAAGAGGTGGAGAAAGATCTCAGGTGATTAGTCCTGAAATTATATGAATTATTTATCAACTGTCAGATTATCTGTTTTGACAATGATGTCGGTTATGATGTCATACCCCTTTCCCATCGTCCTGGAGACGTTGGTTGGTCTCAGTCACCTGACTCTGAAACAGGAGTAAAACAATCAATCAGAGAGAATCGTAGTCACTTTCCTGCAATCATCTCCCCTCCTCCTCCTCCTCCCCCCCTCTCCTCACCTTGAGTTTCTGCGCTTCTCCCCTGACTTTGAGTAGTTCAGTGATGGAGTCAACGAATCCTTGGAAATGGTGGTTACACATCTTTTCGATGTCTCGGTCATGGTTCCGAATCCTCCCGTCCAGCTTCCCCATAAACACGCCATGTTCCTGACCGTCATACACAGACCTGGAGGAGAAAACGAGAGAACCAACATTCAGCGGACTCTTTTATCCAAAGAGATGTTGTTGTACTGGGTTTCCCCCAAAGGGAATTAAAACAGTACAAAGTGTTGAGGGAACGGAACAAATATTTCATGAAAAAGACAGTATCTTGATCCACTTCCCATGGCTTCTAATATACACTTTCACCACCTACTCGGCAGGGGGCGCCATTACACCACCTACCCGGCGCCATTACACCACCTACCCGGCTGGGGGCGCCATTACACCACCTCCCCGGCGCCATTACACCACCTCCCCGGCGCCATTACACCACCTCCCCGGCGCCATTACACCACCTACCCGGCAGGGGGCGCCATTACACCACCTACCCGGCAGGGGGCGCCATTACACCACCTACCCGGCAGGGGGCGCCATTACACCACCTACCCGGCAGGGGGCGCCATTACACCACCTACCCGGCAGGGGGCGCCATTACACCACCTACCCGGCAGGGGGCGCCATTACACCACCTACCCGGCAGGGGGCGCCATTACACCACCTACCCGGCAGGGGGCGCCATTACACCACCTACCCGGCAGGGGGCGCCATTACACCACCTACCCGGCAGGAGGCGCCATTACACCACCTACCCGGCAGGAGGCGCCATTACACCACCTACCCAGCAGGGTGCGCCATTACACCACCTACCCGGCAGGGGCTGCCATTACACCGCAGCCCCGGCAGGGGGCGCCATTACACCACCTACCCAGCAGGGGGCGCCATTACACCGGCAGGGGGCGCCATTACACTGTATCCTCGTCTTGGTATTTACATTGTTGTAGGGTCTGGATAGGTATAAACAGTATAGTGGTGTATCTGTAGGGTCTGGACAGGTATAAACAGTATAGTAGTGGATCTGTAGGGTCTGGATAGGTATAAACAGTATAGTGGTGGATCTGTAGGGTCTGGATAGGTATAAACAGTATAGTAGCAGGGTCTGGATAGGTATAAACAGTATAGTGGTGTATCTGTAGGGTCTGGATAGGTTTAAACAGTATAGTAGTGGATCTGTAGGGTCTGGATAGGTATAAACAGTATAGTGGCGTATCTGTAGTGTCTGGATAGGTATAAACAGTATAGTAGTGGATCTGTAGGGTCTGGATAGGTATAAACAGTATAGTGGTGGGGTCTGGATAGGTATAAACAGTATAGTGGTGTATCTGTAGGGTCTGGATAGGTATAAACAGTATAGTAGTGGATCTGTAGGGTCTGGATAGGTATAAACAGTATAGTGTTTCTCCCCCCTACCAGACTCCCTGTACAAATGTCAATTATTGGGCTCATTGTAATTACTCTCACTGTCTTCTTAAGACTCATTTGTATTCATGTAAATTGCGCATGGGGTCATTGCATATACTGAAATGCAACACAGAAGATAGATCGTGTGTGTGTGTGTGTGTGTGTGTGTGTGTGTGTGTGTGTGTGTGTGTGTGTGTGTGTGTGTGTAATAATTATAATGTATCAGTAATAATACATTTGCCATTCCCTTGTTTACAGAGATGGACGTGCAGAAGGCAAACCCAGTGATGCTACTGGTCCCTCATCTACAGTTGTGTGACAAACTCCAGCAAGAATTTAAAAGGACATGATGACATTTCATATTGTTGAGAAGCCTGACTTTGAAGCTGATGAAAGGTTGCCGTGCCTCACTATAAAGTGACGTCGCAAACATTATTTTCCCCACGAAGCCTGAAATCCAAAAACATGTACAACAAAGCTGCTGGTGGAAAGAGTTTGGCTCAAAAGGCACTTTGGTTTTCTGCAGATACGTCCCTCTGGACCAGTGAAAGCAGGGGGTGGTTCAACCCTACATCAGCTACACTGTCCATTACCTCACCCCAGACTGGAACAGGAATCAAACTGCCTGGAAACGGTTCTTCCCAGAAGATCACTCGGCTCACAACATCAGAGTTTTTTGAGAATATGCTGGAAGAGTGGGGGGTCAACAAGAAAGACCTGGTCTGCAAGACCACAGACAACGCAACAAACATGAGCAAGGCTTTTGAACAGGTCCCAGATCTGCGGCTTTGGGTGCTTTCGCCATCATTTGAACCTGACCATCTCAAAGGCTCCGAAAATGCAGAGCTTTGAAGCTGACAGCTGTGTCCAGGAGGCCTTGAAGCTGTGTCCAGGAGGCCTTGAAGCTGTGTCCAGGAGGCCTTGAAGCTGTGTCCAGGAGGCCTTGAAGCTGTGTCCAGGAGGCCTTGAAGCTGTGTCCAGGAGGCCTTGAAGCTGTGTCCAGGAGGCCTTGAAGCTGTGTCCAGGAGGCCTTGAAGCTGACAGCTGTGTCCAGGAGGCCTTGAAGCTGACAGCTGTGTCCAGGAGGCCTTGAAGCTGACAGCTGTGTCCAGGAGGCCTTGAAGCTGGCAGCTGTGTCCAAGAGGCCTTGAAGCTGGCAGCTGTGTCCAAGAGGCCTTGAAGCTGGCTGCTGTGTCCAGGAGGCCTTGAAGCTGACAGCTGCACAAGTCAGGGAAGAACCACAAAGCACCAGCAGCACCTCCACCACCCCCACAGTGGCTTCGGAGGGGAAAGGCCTGGCTGGTTGCTGAGAAAGATCACCTCAACAAGGCATCAGAGAGGCGACAAGGGTCAGATTCCGACCTCCCCAGAAGACAGAGGAGTGAAAGAAGAGATCAAGGTCTACCTGTCTCTGACATCCATTCCAGCAGAAGAGGATCCACTGGTGTGGTGGAAGGGGCCCTGCATCAGAGCTGATTTCAGTGTATCAGTACATTTCCACCATACTACGATGATACTACTACCGATAACCGTGATCATTTTGGTCACTATAATCATGTTGTTCACCCACGACTGCGTGGCCACGCACGCCTCCAACTCAATCATCAAGTTTGCGGACGACATAACAGTGGTAGGCTTGATTACCAACAACGACGAGACGGCCTACAGGGAGGAGGTGAGGGCCCTCGGAGTGTGGTTTCAGGAAAATAACCTCACACTCTGCTCTGTACCATCACTCATTCATATATCTTTATGTACATATTCTTTATCCCCTTACACTGTGTATAAGACAGTTTTTTGGGGGGAATTGTTAGCTAGATTACTTGTTGGTTATTACTGCATTGTCGGAACTAGAAGCACAAGCATTTCGCTACACTCGCATTAACATCTGCTAACCATGTGTATGTGACAAATAAAATTTAATTTTATTTGATACTACCGATGCTACTACCGATAACCGTGATCATTTTGGTCACTATAATCGTGATATGAAATGTTCATACCATTTCATCTCTAGTGCACAGGTAGAGAGAACTTGGAGTAATCGAGTGGACAGACAGTGACACATTCAATACAGTCTTGCACACTCTTTGCATCTAGCTGATATAGGGGGTCATCATTAGTCCAAACAGTTGCAAAATGTTATGTTTTGGAACAACAACAAAAAATAGAGTTTATTGGACAGATTCAGGAAGATCGATTTCCGTTTGGTCCCGTTTGACAAACATTTTGCAACAGATTTTGTCGGGAATGAATACACACCCCTGATCACCTCCACACACAGTTCACTTTCATAGCAGCCACATACAAACAGCATCATCACATCTACCTGCTCTCCTCATTTTCCTTTCACTTGAGGACTTCAGTGCACAACACAACAGCTGTCTATGACCAGGTGGTAGAAAAAGAAAAAAAAACTCTCCAAGTCAAACCTTCATACCATAACCGCTACACACAGCCTACATCATTGGTCACCATACTAGCTAACGTCATAGTCAACATAGCTACCGGAACGAACTCATTAGTAAACGCACAATCCAATTCACGTGTACAATCACGCAGTAGTGGTTAGTTTAGTAGTTACACAGACGGGCCCCAGTGGCAATACATTTATAAAACCAAACGCTTACCTTGACTTGGAAGAGTTGGAGAGTTGGGTAGCCTTAGCAAGCTAGCTAGCAAACATAATTCCTCTCTGAGTCAGGGTCAATAAGCTGCATTAGCTAGCGTGAAACTGAATATTAAAAAATACAACTTAATCTCCGCTGCGTCTCCTTATTTTGAAAATAAATACATTTGTTCAAAACTGTTCAACTATTGTCTTTCTCTTTGAGTCAACTACTCACCACATGTTATGCACTGTGGTGCTAGCTAGCTGTAGCTTATGCATTTAGTACTAGATTCATTATCTGTTCCTTTGATTGGGTGGACAACATGTCAGTTCATGCTGCAAGAGCTCTGATAGGTTGGAGGACGTCCTCCGGAAGACGTCATAATTACTGTGTAAGTCTATGGAAGCGGGTGAGAACCATGAACCTCCTAGGTTTTGTATTGAAGTCAATGTACCCAAAGAAGGACAGAAACTAGCTGTCCTCCGGCTACACCATGGTGATACCCTACAGAGTGCTGCTGAGGCTACTGGAGACCTTCATTGCAAAACAGTGTGTTTTAAATCAGTTATTTGTTGAAGTGAATATATTTATTATTTAATATATTTAGTATAGTTTTATCTAAAAAAATAATACCTTTATTTTTTTTAACGTTTCATTATTTTTTTTAACGTTTCATTATTTTTTTTAACGTTTCATTATTTTTTTTAACGTTTCATTATTTTTTTAAAATGTAATTCACAGAGGATGTTACTCCCCTTCCTCTGAGGAGGAGCCTCCAGTGGCACAGAGTTTTCCCCTCCCCTCTCCCAGACAGTTCCAGCTAAATTATTGATTGAGCAATTTGTTTCTTTTTGGCCATTTTGATGTAAAACAATACAGGGAAGGTACTTAATTGTTACGCAGAATTGTGGTAGAGAGAAAAAAAAAATGGAGGTTTGGAACTTTGAAAATAAAATAGAAAATGTTCCCTTGGGCCTATTACAAAATGAGAAGAATTGCAGGAAATTACCTTTAAAACAACTAAATAATGTGGCCAAGATGACCTCTAATATTTTAGGCTAAATGTTAAAATAATTTGGGAGTAGAATGTCCTACAAAAAAAATTAAAATAAATAAATCTCACGGGGGTGCATGCCCCCGGAACCCCACGGCAAAAATAAAACACTGTTTGTAACACACCCCCTTCCTGTGGTAGAGGAAATGCCCGACGAGTACAATGGAGAAGGTCTGACGCCATGACAACTTCCTCCTACACTACACACAAAGGCATTTCTAAATGCAGTACCTTTTGTACAGTATCAGAAGGTGTGTGTGTGTGTGTGTGTGAGTTCCCCAGTAGAGTTCAGAATCAAACAGCACCTAACCCTGGACAAACAGGGTGAAAGGCTGGCTCCCTCTAAGCGCTGGGGGAAACACAGTACTCTGGTTAAACAACTACTAGTACACCTACTACTGCAGACCCTTTATTTAACTAGGCAAGTCAGTTTAAGTTTAAGAATGTTCTTATGTACAATGACGGCCTAGGAACAGTGAGAACAACAGACTTGTCAGCTCGGGGATTCGATCTAGCAACCTTTCAGGTTACTGGCCCAACACTCTAACCACTAGGCTACCTGCCGCCCAGACCTTAGCCCAAAAGGAGTTCATTATCCCTGGATATGAGACAAGGCAGAGTCAGCTTTCCATTCATCTCCTCCTATTAGACCCACACGATGACATCATCACTGCTCCACTCCAGTTGACTAGTCTACTCCGGTCCAGACTTTACATTGAACTTGGCTAAGGTCTTACCCTGAGCAAGGCACAGTGCAGACTTGCTCATCTTGACCTCGATTGTATGGAGTGCTGATCTAGAATCAGTTGCCCTTCTGTCCAAGTAGTCTTAATTATTGTGATCTGTAAAGCAAAACTGATGCAAAACCAGCACTCGTACTCAGACACGATACATACTGTTCTCCACAGTGCTGCAGTCCAGCCTGACCCAGAGCGGGCTGCAGTCCAGCATGACCCAGAGCGGGCTGTAGTCCAGCCTGACCCAGAGCGGGCTGTAGTCCAGCCTGACCCAGAGCGGGCTGTAGTCCAGCCTGACCCAGAGCGGGCTGTAGTCCAGCCTGACCCAGAGCGGGCTGTAGTCCAGCCTGACCCAGAGCGGGCTGTAGTCCAGCCTGACCCAGAGCGGGCTGTAGTCCAGCCTGACCCAGAGCGGGCTGTAGTCCAGCCTGACCCAGAGCGGGCTGTAGTCCAGCCTGACCCAGAGCGGGCTGTAGTCCAGCCTAACCCAGAGCTGGCTGTAGTCCAGCCTAACCCAGAGCGGGCTGTAGTCCAGCCTAACCCAGAGCGGGCTGTAGTCCAGCCTAACCCAGAGCGGGCTGTAGTCCAGCCTAACCCAGAGCGGGCTGTAGTCCAGCCTAACCCAGAGCGGGCTGTAGTCCAGCCTAACCCAGAGCGGGCTGTAGTCCAGCCTAACCCAGAGCGGGCTGTAGTCCAGCCTAACCCAGAGCTGGCTGTAGTCCAGCCTAACCCAGAGCTGGCTGTAGTCCAGCCTAACCCAGAGCGGGCTGTAGTCCAGCCTAACCCAGAGCTGGCTGTAGTCCAGCCTAACCCAGAGCTGGCTGTAGTCCAGCCTAACCCAGAGCTGGCTGTAGTCCAGCCTAACCCAGAGCTGGCTGTAGTCCAGCCTAACCCAGAGCGGGCTGTAGTCCAGCCTAACCCAGAGCTGGCTGTAGTCCATTGGGTTGCACAACAAACAGTCCGTGGGACACCAGAAGCTGGCTGTAGTCCAGCCTGACCCAGAGCGGGCTGTAGTCCAGCCTGACCCAGAGCTGGCTGTAGTCCATTGGGTTGCACAACAGTCTGTGGGACACCAGAAGCTGGCTGTAGTCCAGCCTGACCCAGAGCGGACTGTAGTCCAGCCTGACCCAGAGCGGGCTGTAGTCCAGCCTAACCCAGAGCTGGCTGTAGTCCAGCCTAACCCAGAGCTGGCTGTAGTCCATTGGGTTGCACAACAGTCCGTGGGACACCAGAAGCTGGCTGTAGTCCAGCCTGACCCAGAGCGGGCTGTAGTCCATTGGGTTGCACAACAGTCCGTGGGACACCAGAAGCTGGCTGTAGTCCAGCCTGACCCAGAGCGGGCTGTAGTCCAGCCTAACCCAGAGCTGGCTGTAGTCCATTGGGTTGCACAACAGTCCGTGGGACACCAGAAGCTGGCTGTAGTCCAGCCTGACCCAGAGCGGGCTGTAGTCCATTGGGTTGCACAACAGTCCGTGGGACACCAGAAGCTGGCTGTAGTCCAGCCTGACCCAGAGCGGGCTGTAGTCCAGCCTGACCCAGAGCTGGCTGTAGTCCAGCCTGACCCAGAGCTGGCTGTAGTCCATTGGGTTGCACAACAGTCCGTGGGACACCAGAAGTTAAATACAATTCCATTTAAAAACGTAATGCCGGTTGCCAGGACGGTTGGTCATTATGACTCGGGGAATTTGAGACAAAATATCAACAAAAAAAAAGGATAGAATTATTAAAAACAGACTTTCCAAACCCACTTCCTCTCTGCTGACCTCGTCAAAATAAAAAGTCCCACACAAGTTATTCCTATCCTGTCCACATATGGCAAACGCGCAAGACTGTTATGTCTCCATTCATTTTGGGGCGGCAGGTGGCATCGTGGTTAGAGGCAGGTGGCCTCGTGGTTAGAGGCAGGTGGCCTCGTGGTTAGAGGCAGGTAGCCTCGTGGTTAGAGGCAGGTAGCCTCGTGGTTAGAGGCAGGTAGCCTCGTAGTTAGAGGCAGGTAGCCTCGTGGTTAGAGGCAGGTGGCCTCGTGGTTAGAGGCAGGTAGCCTCGTGGTTAGAGGCAGGTGGCCTCGTGGTTAGAGGCAGGTGGCCTCGTGGTTAGAGTGTTGGGCCAGTAACCTGAAAGGTTGCTAGATTGAAGTAAAATATATATGTCGTTCTGCCCCTGAACAAGGCAGATAACACCCCTGTTCCCCGGTAGGCCGTCATTGTATTCAAGAATGTGTTCTTAACTGACTTGCTTAGATAAAGGTTACATTTCTAAAACTAAATATATGTATATGGAAAAGAAAACTTCAACACATTGCATCTCACATTTCATAACACTTCCCATGCTAGTGAAACACACACACACACACACACACACAGATGCATTCGCTCATAGATAGCTTGGTGCCTGGCTCTCTAGAGTACAGTGTTTGAGGGAAGTAGCTATGTTGACATGAACTAGAAGGAAGAAACAAGCAGTGCTCAATGACGACGACACGTATCCCTGTTACCTCACTACAACTACAACACGTATCCCTGTTACCTCACTACGGCAACGACACGTATCCCTGTTACCTCACTACGGCAACGACACGTATCCCTGTTACCTCACTACTACTGCAACGACACGTATCCCTGTTACCTCACTACTACTGCAACGACACGTATCCCTGTTACCTCACTACTACTGCAACGACACGTATCCCTGTTACCTCACTACTACTGCAACGACACGTATCCCTGTTACCTCACTACTACTGCAACACGTATCCCTGTTACCTCACTACTACTGCAACGACACGTATCCCTGTTACCTCACTACTACTGCAACGACACGTATCCCTGTTACCTCACTACTACTGCAACACGTATCCCTGTTACCCTCACTACTACTGCAACACGCATCCCTGTTACCTCACTACTACTGCAACGACACGTATCCCTGTTACCCCACTACTACAGCAACACGTATCCCTGTTACCTCACTACTACTGCAACACGTATCCCTGTTACCTCACTACTACTGCAACACGTATCCCTGTTACCTCACTACTGCAACGACACGTATCCCTGTTACCTCACTACAACACGTATCCCTGTTACCTCACTACTACTGCAACGACACGTATCCCTGTTACCTCACTACTACTGCAACGACACGTATCCCTGTTACCTCACTACTACTGCAACACGTATCCCTGTTACCTCACTACTACTGCAACGACACGTATCCCTGTTACCCCACTACTACAGCAACACGTATCCCTGTTACCTCACTACTACTGCAACACGTATCCCTGTTACCTCACTACTACTGCAACACGTATCCCTGTTACCTCACTACTGCAACGACACGTATCCCTGTTACCTCACTACAACACGTATCCCTGTTACCTCACTACAACACGTATCCCTGTTACCTCACTACTGCAACGACGACAAAAACATCTGTGGCATTGTGTTGTGTGACTCAACTGCACATTTTAGAGTGGTCTTTTATTGTCCCCCCGCAACAAAGTGCACCTGTGTAATGATCATGCTGTTTAATCAGCTTCTTGATATATGTTACACCTGTCAGGTGGATAGTAAACACTGAACCAAGATATACAACGCAACATTTAAGGTTTTGTTTCATGAGCTGAAATAAAAGATACCCCTGAAATTTTCCCATACGTACAAAAAAATTTGGGGTACAAATTTGTTTACATTCCTGTTAGTGAGCATTTCTCCTTTTTGTTAAGATAATCGTCGTTGCGGTAGTGAGGTAACAGGGATACGCCAGATGGACAAACAAGCTATCAGTATGGAAAGAGGAGGGAGAAACAACACACGCCGTAGCTGTACAGCCCGTTGGTCTCTGGCACAACCCTTCCGTGAGCCGCATTGAGACAGAATTCAACTTTGAGTGACGGGTAAGTAGCGCTTCCAAATGAAGGGAATGGACGTGCGAGACTTCCCATCGAGTCGTTAGCACACGTCCCATAAAGCTCTGCTACCCCAAGGCTCTCAAGTTGTTTCAGGCAGACAAAGTAATGGAATCTCTCTCTCTGAGCCACCTAGCTGACCGGCTACCATGAGCCACCTAGCTGACCGGCTACCATGAGCCACCTAGCTGACCGGCTACCATGAGCCACCTAGCTGACCGGCTACCATGAGCCACCTAAATGACCGGCTACCATGAGCCACCTAAATGACCGGCTACCATGAGCCACCTAGCTGACCGGCTACCATGAGCCACCTAGCTGACCGGCTACCATGAGCCACCTAGCTGACCGGCTACCATGAGCCACCTAGCTGACCGGCTACCATGAGCCACCTAGCTGACCGTCTAACATGAGCCACCTAGCTGACCGCTACCATGAGCCACCTAGCTGACCGGCTAACATGAGCCACCTAGCTGACCGGCTACCATGAGCCACCTAGCTGACCGGCTACCATGAGCCACCTAGCTGACCGGCTACCATGAGCCACCTAGCTGACCGGCTAACATGAGCCACCTAGCTGACCGGCTAACATGAGCCACCTAGCTGACCGGCTAACATGAGCCACCTAGCTGACCGGCTAACATGAGCCACCTAGCTGACCGGCTAACATGAGCCACCTAGCTGACCGGCTAACATGAGCCACCTAGCTGACCGGCTAACATGAGCCACCTAGCTGACCGGCTAACATGAGCCACCTAGCTGACCGGCTAACATTCGCCAACTAGCTGTACAGTAAACCAGGCTCTCATCGTGTGACACGAGCTAGAGAAAGTATTTACTGTAAATTTAAAATGTACCAGACAGACAGAGACAGAGAGACAGACAGAGACAGACAGACCAGTCAGACCAGACAGAGACAGAGAGACAGACAGACAGACAGACAGACCAGACAGACAGACCAGACAGACCAGACCAGACCAGACAGACAGACAGACAGACAGACAGACAGACAGACAGACAGACAGACAGACAGACAGACAGACAGACCAGACCAGACAAAAAGGGGTAGGGATGGAGGGAGGAATGGAGTGATAGTAGCTGGAGGAGGCAGAGTCCAGGAGATGCGGATCAGAGAGCATCATGGGACACCCCCATGGGACCGTGTTCTAGAATCTAACAGATTCACTCTGATTCACTGTCTAGGAACAATTATTTGTAAAAGTACTTGGCCACAACACATTGGTCAAGAGTTTAGCTATAAAAAAAATTATCTAAAAAGGACAATTAATATTTGTTATGAATCGGCGGACCAGTCCATTATTGGACAAAAATGGTATTCTAAAAAGACCTGACGTAGTTCTCTTAACAATACCACTATAAGACAAGAACAGTCATAATGGATTACTCTTCAGATATGTCTAAGGAGCTAATATCAGATGTGTGAATTGGTCGTGTTTTCTAGAGCTCGTCTTTTCTAGAGCTCGTCTTTTATCAGAGAAACACAACAGGGGGGTTGGGGGGGTTATGGAAAGATTAGAGAATCCTTGTATATCTTCACTGTACTTGTGTCACATAAACTGAAATTAGGACAACTATTAGATTTTAGCAACCAGGAAATGGAGGAGAGATTTCTGCATAATGCATCTTTAAAACTGCATAATGCATCTTTAAAACACTACGCACTAGCCACTAGCCACTACGCCAATGCAAGAGAGAAAAGACAATTAGGTGTATAGTTACAATCAGTGGATAGAATGTGGGTCTTCGGTCAGGTGACAGTGTGGCAGCACTGTCTGACGGTGAGTCAGCTTCACACAGACGCCGGGTAGTCCCTAGGCGGTGCAAGGCAGAACAGGGTCCAACGTCAGTCTGGCGAGGAATGAGAACAATCTAGACAGGGTCAGTCGGACACGAGCTGGTGATCCGGATTACTTAGCTCGGCTTCAATGCCGAGCCACCTTTGTGACGTCACTAACTGCCGAGACACCTTTGTGACATCACAAACTGCAGAGTCACCGTTGTGACATCATCAGAAATTGCTGAGTGATGATTGTGACATCACTAACAATAGCAGAGTGACTTCATAAAAAGGTTTAAAAGTGGGAAATCTAACTTTAGGGCAGCTATCTAAATGGGGTCTCTATAAGGCTTCACCCCCACTATGCACCTCTCAACAGCTGTGTGTGTGTGTCAACAGGGTTGTGCTAGTGGAAGGGGGCAGGGCAGGGAGTGGCTCACCACAAGAGTGCTACACACTCTCCTGAGTCATCCTTCTGTACTCAGACCAACACACACCATTTATAGCCTTTATTCATGCTCACAAACTTGGAAGCTCAGCCCTATAAAAAGTCCTGAGGGCTTTACCAGAGTCAGAGCAGTCCGTGTGTGTTGTTGCCTATAGTGAGAATGGGAGACAGTGGTAGGTAGGATCAGTGACAGAAACTAGTCTAGCTAGACAACAGAATGATCATATAGCCTCACTGGCCTGTAAACACTATGTATATTACAGACTACTGTTCAACCACATACACACCCATACTGATGTCTGTGGTGGGGAGAGAGAAACACACACACAAGACCGGGGCCGTAGCGGGGGGAGAGAGAGAGAGAGAGAGAGAGAGAGAGACGACCGGGGCCGTAGCGGGGGGAGAGAGAGAGAGAGAGAGAGAGAGAGAGAGAGAGACGACCGGGGCCGTAGCGGGGGAGAGAGAGAGAGAGAGAGAGAGAGAGAGAGAGAGACGACCGGGGCCGTAGCGGGGGGAGAGAGAGAGAGAGAGAGAGAGAGAGAGACACGACCGGGGCCGTAGCGGGGGGGAGAGAGAGAGAGAGAGAGAGAGAGAGAGAGACGACCGGGGGCCGTAGCGGGGGGGAGAGAGAGAGAGAGAGAGAGAGAGAGAGAGAGAGAGAGACGACCGGGGCCGTAGCGGGGGGAGGGAGAGAGAGAGAGAGAGAGAGACGACCGGGGCCGTAGCGGGGGGAGAGAGGAGAGAGAGAGAGAGCGAGACGAGACGACCGTGGCCGTAGCGGGGGGAGAGAGAGAGGAGAGAGAGAGAGAGACGACCGGGGCCGTAGCGGGGGGAGAGAGAGAGAGAAGAGAGAGAGAGAGAGAGAGAGAGAGAGAGAGAGAGACAACCGGGGCCGTAGCGGGGGAGAGGAGAGAGAGAGAGAGAGAGAGAGAGACGACCGGGGCCGTAGCGGGGGGAGAGAGAGAGAGAGAGAGAGAGCGAGAGAGACGACCGGGGCCGTAGCAGGGGGAGAGAGAGAGCGAGAGAGACGACCGGGGCCGTAGCGGGGGGAGAGAGAGAGAGAGAAAGAGAGAGACGACCGGGGCCGTAGCGGGGGGAGAGAGAGAGAGAGAGAGAGAAAGAGCGAGAGAGAGAGACGACCGGGCCGTAGCGGGGGGAGAGAGAGACGACCTGGGGCCGTAGCGGGGGAGAGAGAGAGAGAGAGAGACGACCCGGGGCCGTAGCGGGGGGAGAGAAGAGAGAGAGACGACCGGGGCCGTAGCGGAGAGAGAGAGAGAGGAGAGAGGGGCGTGCGGAGAGAGAGACGACCGGGGCCGTAGCGGGGGGAGAGAGAGAGAGAGAGACGACCGGGGCCGTAGCGGGAGAGAGAGAGAGACGACCGGGGGGCCTAGAGGGGGGAGAGACACGACCATTGGGCCGAGCGGGGGGAGAGACACGACCGGGGCGGAGCGGGGGGAGAGACACGACCGTGGGCAGTAGCGGGGGGAGAGACACGACGGGGCCGTCGCGGGGGGAGAGACACGACCGGGGGCGTAGCGGGGGGAGAGACACGACCGGGGGCCGTAGCGGGGGAGAGACACGACCGGGGCCGTAGCAGGGGGGAGAGACACGACCGGGGCCCGTAGCGGGGGGAGAGACACGACCGGGGCCGTAGCGGGGGGGAGAGACACGACCGGGGCCGTAGCGGGGGGAGAGAGACACTGTGTAGTGTGTTGACTCCTCCTCCTGGGTTTGGCCCTGACACTGTGTAGTGTGTTGACTCCTCCTCCTGGGTTTGGCCCTGACACTGTGTAGTGTGTATGTGTGTGTGTGTTGTGTGTGTGTGTAGAAGGTAATTTGTGAAGGCTTCCTCAATGTTATTGTGTGCAGGTTAATTGCCGATGACGGCTAAAGAGCTTCCTCTCTGACCACGAGGAAAGAGAGAGCGTAGAAACCTACCAAAAATGAATCAGGCAACACATTAAATCCCTTTTGGACAATTGTGTAAACTTGGCAGTAGAAAGACTAAACAGTATATTTGACCTTTCAGCTTCCTAACCAAATGAAAAAATCTCAAGCAGAAAAGGAACCAAGACAAATGGTTTGATGAAGCAAAAACCTAAGAAAAAAATTGAGAAACCTGTCCAACCAAAGACATAGAGAAAACCCAGAAAACCTGAGTCTACGCCTTCACTATGGTGAATCACTAAAACAATACAGAAATACACTACGGAAAAAGAAGGAACAGCATGTCAGAAATCAGCTCAATGTCATTGAAAAATCCATAGACTCTAACCACTTCTGGGAAAATTGGAAAACACTAAACAAACAACACGAAGAATTATCTATCCAAAATGGAGATGTATGGGTAAACCACTTATCCACTCTTTTTGTCTCTTTAACAAAGAACAAACAGCACAAGTATACATGATCAATTACATATTTTAGAATCAAATATTAAAAGACAATCTTAGCTCTGGCATCTTCCCCAATATTTGGAACCAAGGACTGATCACCCCAATCCACAAAAGTAGATACAAATTTGACCCCAATAACTACAGTGAGATATGCTTCAACAGTAACCTTGGGTAAATCCTCTGCATTATCAATAACAGCAGACTCTTACATTTCCTCAGTGAAAACAAAGTGCTGAGAAAATGTCCAATTGGCTTTTTATGAAATTAACGTACGACAGACCACGTAGATTCACCCTGCACACCCTAATTGACAAACTTTGTTGATTTCAAAAAAGCTTTTGACTCAATATGGCATGATGTTAACATACGTTTTAAATCAAATAATAATACAACGCTCTGAAATGAACTGAGAGAACAGAGAGGGTGGGGACGGGGGCAAGAATCTCTCCCTAAAGTCCCCGCCTCCTGGCCATGGGAGTGTTTGTTCCAGATTCCTCAGGTAGAGGATGAGGAAGGCTCCGATCCGTGCTTCCCTCTTCCTCACCCCGGAATGTTAGAATCTCACACACACACACACACACACACCAGAGCAGTTCACACCAGACACACACCAGTTGTTGATTTGGCTCTATTGGTTCAAAAATAACTAGCCTGTCAGTGAGACTCAGAGGAATGTAGCTACCAGCCGAAACCTGCATCTAGCTAGAGTTTGTACCCCTCACACACACACCTCCTTCAAGACAACGCGATAGTCAAAGGAATGTACTACGAGCAAAACCTTCAGGAAACGACCAGTTGCCTAGACGACTATACTTTCCCCCTGGAAACAACAAGGAAGTGCAATGACTGAGGATCGTATGCAACAACAACAACAACCACCTCAGGATGCATCTAAAAATGTAACCTCGTTCACAAACGTGGGGATGTGAAACTGTCATTAAAGACCCATTCCCACCACTCCCTGTTGGGTCAAGGATCCAAAATGACCTCACAGTTTCCCCAGAGCAAGCACACAGTCAAAACAGCGTTGTGCAACTGTAGCTATGTGGCCAGGTGACTCACACAGGGAGTGGCACTTCTAGTTGATTACATGTAAAAGAATCATAGCTTTGAGCAGAGTAAAACACTGGATTGTAGTTCAGTGGTACATGACATCGTCTGAAACCTGTGTTTTGGATCGTTGTGTGTGTGGTCGTTGTTGTGTTCTGAGTAATAGTTAGCTTGGGAGCTTGGTCCGTGTATCAACTGGGATTCATACCAAGACTGGGGGGTTGTATTGGAAAATTAAGTGGCACTGCAACACAATACTGTGTGACAATGAACACCCACACCCACCCGTTTACACCCACACCCACACCCACCCGTTTACACCCACACCCACCCACACATTTACACCCACACCCACCCGTTTACACCCACCCGTTCACACCCACCTGTTTACACCCACATCCGTTTACACCCACACCCACCCGTTTACACCCACGCCCACCCGTTTACACCCACCCCCACCCGTTTACACCCACCCCCACCCGTTTACACCCACCCCCACCCGTTTACACCCACCCGTTTACACCCACCCGTTTACACCCACCCGTTTACACCCACCCGTTTACACCCACCCGTTTACACCCACATTTGATGAGCCAGCGATTACAATGCCATGACCACACAGAGTTGAATGACTAGCAGGGATGTAACGATTCACAAGTCGCTCCCCAGCTTGAATGTTTCCAAATGCTCAGACACACCGGGTGGGATCGTCAAATGTTTCCAAATGCTCAGACACACCGGGTAGGATCGTCAAATGTTTCCAAATGCTCAGACACACCGGGTGGGATCGTCAAATGTTTCCAAATGCTCAGACACACCGGGTGGGATCGTCAAATGTTTCCAAATGCTCAGACACACCGGGTGGGATCGTCAAATGTTTAAAAATGCTCAGACACACCGGGTGGGATCGTCAAATGTTTCCAAATGCTCAGACACACCGGGTGGGATCGTCAAATGTTTCCAAATGCTCAGACACACCGGGTGGGATCGTCAAATGTTTCCAAATGCTCAGACACACCGGGTCGGATCGTCAAATGTTTCCAAATGCTCAGACACACCGGGTGGGATCGTCAAATGTTTCCAAATGCTCAGACACACCGGGTGGGATCGTCAAATGTTTAAAAATGCTCAGACACACCGGGTGGGATCGTCAAATGTTTAAAAATGCTCAGACACACCGGGTGGGATCGTCAAATGTTTCCAAATGCTCAGACACACCGGGTGGGATCGTCAAATGTTTAAAAATGCTCAGACACACCGGGTGGGATCGTCAAATGTTTCCAAATGCTCAGACACACCGGGTGGGATCGTCAAATGTTTGCCTGCATGAGTGGCGCAGCGGTCTAAGGTCACTACAGGCACCCTGGTTCGAATCCAGGCTGTATAACAACCGGTCGTGGTTGTGCCTTGACCTATGGGACTCCCAATTGGCCCAGCGTCATCCGGGTTTGGCGGTCATTGTAAATAAGAATTTGTTCTTAAAATGACTTGCCGAGTTAAATAAAGGTAAAAATGTACAAATATATAAAAAAATATAGCTAATTTGTAAATGAGAAATATGGACACATTATCTGCTGTTGACAAGTTAATTATTCAAGTTAATTAGTGGGTGATGGTGATTTCAGAACCACAGTGGGGGGGGGGGGGGGGGCTACATTGCGCCCCCCCCCCTAATCTGATGTCGATAGATGTCGTGTCGGTTTTAAGGCTCTAATCTGATGGCGATAGATGTCGTGTCGGTTTTAAGGCTCTAATCTGATGGCGATAGATGTCGTGTCGGTTTTAAGGCTCAGATAATCTGATGGCGATAGATGTTGTGTCGGTTTTAAAGCTCTAATCTGATGGCGATAGATGTCGTGTCGGTTTTAAAGCTCTAATCTGATGGCGATAGATGTCGTGTCAGGTTTAAGGCTCTAATCTGATGGCGATAGATGTCGTGTCGGTTTTAAGGCTCTAATCTGATGGCGATAGATGTCGTGTCGGTTTTAAGGCTCTAATCTGATGGCGATAGATGTCGTGTCGGTTTTAAGGCTCTAATCTGATGGCGATAGATGTCGTGTCGGTTTTAAAGCTCTAATCTGATGGCGATAGATGTCGTGTCGGTTTTAAAGCTCTAATCTGATGGCGATAGATGTTGTGTCGGTTTTAAAGCTCTAATCTGATGGCGATAGATGTCGTGTCGGTTTTAAAGCTCTAATCTGATGGCGATAGATGTCGTGTCGGTTTTAAAGCTCTAATCTGATGGCGATAGATGTCGTGTCGGTTTTAAGGCTCTAATCTGATGGCGATAGATGTCGTGTCGGTTTTAAGGCTCTAATCTGATGGCGATAGATGTCGTGTCGGTTTTAAAGCTCTAATCTGATGGCGATAGATGTCGTGTCGGTTTTAAAGCTCTAATCTGATGGCGATAGATGTCGTGTCGGTTTTAAAGCTCTAATCTGATAGCGATAGATGTCGTGTCGGTTTTAAAGCTCTAATCTGATAGGTTTAGATGTGTTTTTCCTTCGCTTCTGTCATTCAGATGTGAAATGAAAAAACGACATAAAAAAAAAATGTATAGCAGGTTACAAAGTAGAGCTTCGTAGCTACATTTTGGTGTGTGGGTTGTCACCCGTTTTCATGACGAGATGCTAGCTGTGAGGGAGTGTTTGTTGGCTCGACGTTGTTCGCTGAGGGAACGCTCTGGGTGAAAGGTGAATTATCGGTTAATTATTTCAAGTGTAAAACTACCAGAATTCAGTGGCTACAGTCTGATAAATAAATAAAATATATAGTTAAAATACCAGTGAATTGAAAATGTGTCACAACCATCTTGATTTGCAGCTGGCGAGCAGGCAGCTTACCTTAGAAGTAAGCTATGTTATTAGACTACTAGTGTAGCCTTCTGTGTTACAGTTCAGACTAAGTGAGAAGTGTGTGTGTGGCTATGGTGCATTGCAATTCACTAAATAATTTGCATTGTTCATCTGCATAAATTAGTTTGAAACCATTTAATTAAATTAGAATGAAACGGTTTGTTGGTATTGTACAAACCATAAAGAGCTGTAGAGCAGCGTAGCCTAGTGGTTAGAGCGTTGGACTAGTAACCGGAAGGTTGTGAGTTCAAATCCCCGAGTTGACAAGGTACAAAAATCTGTCGTTCTGCCCCTGAACAGGCAGTTAACCCACTGTTCCCAGGCCGTCATTGAAAATAAGAATGTGTTCTTAACTGACTTGCCTCGTTAAATAAAGGTAAAAAAATAATAATAATAAATGTTAAATGTTTTTTTTTTTTTATATGACCACCCGACCTTAAATTATTGGTCTTAAATTAATGTAATTATGCATTCCAGTATTGTCTCTTTTGCATAATAATGCATTTCATAAATTGTATTGGAAAAAAAATCTGCTCAGTCTTCTACATCAGCCCTGAAAATGTCAACAATATGAGATATTGGACAACAACAACAAGTGTTGAATTGAAGAATCCAGACAGGTGATTTGGTATCATTATTGGACTAGGGGTTATGGTTGACCAGTCCGCCACCTTTCACAGATCACTTGAAAAATAACACACTGTACCTCAGAAATGATAAATCCTCGTCAAATAAATAATAATGTTCTGTGTTCCCGAAAGGCTTTTCCACGACATGGAACACTAAGTATAATGACGTGGAACACTAAGTATAATGACGTGGAACACTAAGTATAATGACGTGGAACACTAAGTATAATGACGTGGAACACTAAGTATAATGACATGGAATACTAAGTATAACAGTAGAAGCACCTTTTCATTTTGTTACTCCCTTAAAAAAACACTCATAATAAACCCTGACGTGGTAGAAGATGTATTTTGCCAGTTTGTCAACGGGTTTATTCACTTTGGCTAACTAACGTTAGCTGCTAGCTAGTCAGGCTAGGTAGGGAAGGTAGGGTAGTCAGGCTAGGTAGGGTAGTCAGGGTAGTCAGGGTAGGTAGGGAAGGTAGGGTAGTCAGGCTAGGTAGGGAAGGTAGGGTGGGTAGGGTAGTCAGGCTAGGTAGGCTAGTCAGGCTAGGTAGGGAAGGTAGGCTAGTCAGGGTAGGTAGGGAAGGTAGGCTAGTCAGGGTAGGTCGGGAAGGTAGGGTAGTCAGGCTAGGTAGGGTAGGTAGGGTAGTCAGGCTAGGTAGGCTAGTC
Organism: Oncorhynchus kisutch; assembly: GCF_002021735.2. NCBI lineage: Eukaryota > Metazoa > Chordata > Actinopteri > Salmoniformes > Salmonidae > Oncorhynchus > Oncorhynchus kisutch. The sequence continues at coordinate 7,731,168 of NC_034189.2, read as the reverse complement.
AGGGTAGGTAGGCTAGGTAGGGTAGTCAGGGTAGGTAGGCTAGGTAGGGTAGTCAGGGTAGGTAGGCTAGGTAGGGTAGTCAGGGTAGGTAGGGAAGGTAGGGTAGTCAGGCTAGGTAGGGTAGTCAGGCTAGGTAGGGAAGGTAGGGTGGGTAGGGTAGTCAGGCTAGGTAGGGTAGTCAGGGTAGGTAGGGTAGGGTAGTCAGGCTAGGTAGGGTAGTCAGGGTAGGTAGGCTAGTCAGGGTAGTCAGGCTAGGTAGGGAAGGTAGGGTAGTCAGGGAGGTCAGGCTAGGTAGGGTAGTCGGGCTAGGTAGGGTAGTCAGGGTAGTCGGGCTAGGTAGGGTATTCAGGCTAGGTAGGGTAGGTAAGGTAGTCAGGGTAGGTAGGGAAGGTAGGCTAGTCAGGGTAGGTAGGGAAGGTAGGCTAGTCAGGGTAGGTAGGGTAGTCAGGGTAGTCAGGCTAGGTAGGGTAGGTAGGGTAGTCAGGCTAGGTAGGCTAGGTAGGGTAGTCGGGCTAGGTAGGGTAGTCGGGCTAGGTAGGGAAGGGTAGTCGGGCTAGGTAGGGAAGGGTAGTCAGGCTAGGTAGGGAAGGGTAGTCAGGCTAGGTAGGGAAGGGTAGTCAGGCTAGGTAGGGAAGGGTAGTCAGGCTAGGTAGGGAAGGGTAGTCAGGCTAGGTAGGGAAGGGTTGTAAAGGCTAGGTAGGGTAGTAAAGGCTAGGTAGGGTAGTCAGGGTTGTAAAGGCTAGTCAGGCTAGGTAGGCTGGTCGGGCTAGGTAGGGTAGTCAGGCTAGGTAGGCTAGGTAGGGTAGTCGGGCTAGGTAGGGTAGTCGGGCTAGGTAGGGTAGTCGGGCTAGGTAGGGAAGGGTAGTCGGGCTAGGTAGGGTAGGGTAGTCGGGCTAGGTAGGGTAGTCGGGCTAGGTAGGGAAGGGTAGTCAGGCTAGGTAGGGAAGGGTAGTCAGGCTAGGTAGGGTGGGAAGGGTTGTAAAGGCTAGGTAGGGTAGTAAAGGCTAGGTAGGGTAGTCAGGGTTGTAAAGGCTAGGTAGGGTAGTCAGGTTAGTTAGGCTAGGTAGGGTAGTCAGGGTTGTAAAGGCTAGGTAGGGTAGTCAGGTTAGTTAGGCTAGTTAGGGCTAGGTAGGGTAGTCAGGTTAGTTAGGGCTAGGTAGGGTAGTCGGGCTAGGTAGGGTAGTTGGGCTAGGTAGGGTAGTCGGGATAGGTAGGGAAGGTAGGCTAGTCAGGGTAGGTAGGAAAGGTAGGGTAGTCAGGCTAGGTAGGGTAGGTAGGGTAGTCAGGGTAGGTAGGCTAGGTAGGGTAGTCAGGGTAGGTAGGCTAGGTAGGGTAGTCAGGCTAGGTAGGGTAGTCAGGCTAGGTAGGCTAGTCAGGCTAGGTAGGCTAGGTAGGGTAGTCGGGCTAGGTAGGGTAGTCGGGCTAGGTAGGGTAGTCGGGCTAGGTAGGGTAGTCGGGCTAGGTAGGGTAGTCGGGCTAGGTAGGGTAGTCGGGCTAGGTAGGGAAGGGTAGTCGGGCTAGGTAGGGAAGGGTAGTCAGGCTAGGTAGGGAAGGGTAGTCAGGCTAGGTAGGGAAGGGTAGTCAGGCTAGGTAGGGAAGGGTAGTCAGGCTAGGTAGGGTGGGAAGGGTTGTAAAGGCTAGGTAGGGTAGTAAAGGCTAGGTAGGGTAGTCAGGGTTGTAAAGGCTAGGTAGGGTAGTCAGGGTTGTAAAGGCTAGGTAGGGTAGTCAGGTTAGTTAGGCTAGTTAGGGCTAGGTAGGGTAGTCAGGTTAGTTAGGCTAGTTAGGGCTAGGTAGGGTAGTCAGGTTAGTTAGGGCTAGGTAGGGTAGTCGGGCTAGGTAGGGTAGTCGGGCTAGGTAGGGTTGTTAGGCTAGGTAGGGTTGTTAGGCTAGGTAGGGTTGTTAGGCTAGGTAGGGTAGTCAGGGCTAGGTAGGGTAGTCAGGGCTAGGTAGGGTAGTCAGGGCTAGGTAGGGTAGTCAGGGCTAGGTAGGGTTGTTAGGCTAGTTAGGGTTGTTAGGCTAGGTAGGGTAGTCAGGGCTAGGTAGGGTTGTTAGGCTAGTTAGGGTTGTTAGGCTAGGTAGGGTTGTTAGGCTAGGTAGGGTTGTTAGGCTAGGTAGGGTAGTCAGGGCTAGGTAGGGTTGTTAGGCTAGTTAGGGTTGTTAGGCTAGGTAGGGTAGTCAGGGCTAGGTAGGGTTGTTAGGCTAGTTAGGGTTGTTAGGCTAGGTAGGGTAGTCAGGGCTAGGTAGGGTTGTTAGGCTAGTTAGGGTTGTTAGGCTAGGTAGGGTAGTCAGGACTAGGTAGGGTTGTTAGGCTAGGTAGGGTTGTTAGGCTAGGTAGGGTTGTTAGGCTAGGTAGGGTTGTTAGGCTAGGTAGGGTAGTCAGGGCTAGGTAGGGTTGTTAGGCTAGTTAGGGTAGTCAGGGCTAGGTAGGGTTGTTTGGCTAGTTAGGGTTGTTAGGCTAGGCAGGGTAGTCAGGCTAGTTAGCACAGCTAATCGGATAACACACTTGTCAAGTGTTACTCTCCATATTATTATTTTTTTATATGAACTGAAAACATATGTTCATGATCACTTTAATATGTTTGGCCAGAATAACAAAATGGTGTGTGTTGTGGTTAATTAGTTAGTTAACACAACTAGTTACAGCTTCTTCAACAAGTTTGAACCGGTTAGCAAAATAAATCTGTACCCCCGAAGAGGAGTTGTTAGCTTAGCCGAAGGGGAGAGATGGACTCTCTAGTCGCTTTCAACTGTTCCCCGGTAACGGGGTTAAAAAAATGCCTTTTACACCAAATCATTACAAGAATACGTCCCGACTACCGGACTCTTTCTTACCGGAGTGTCGGTCCGATACAGTTCGTGTCTGTGCTCTCTATCTCCCGTAAGATACGTTCGTGTTCCGCTGCTATTTCAACGCTCGCCATGTTTCCATATCCTACCCGAACAAGACCACAGGGGGCGTGTTCATTACGGAAACCGTTTACCGACGCAAACAGAGCAAGCGAATGTTCTATTGGACAACATCAGGTTGGACAACTCCCCGTTTCGTTCCGTTTGCTTCAGTTTAGGAAACATTTTGCGTCGGAATGAATATACGCACCCCGGGACAGAGAAGAGACTCCGTTTCTGCGTCACCAACAAACAAAAAACCCAACGCAGATACAAGACTCTCCGTTGACTCTCCGTTTAATTCCCTTTCTTTTCCTATTCCTAGCTACTTGCCCAATTTCCCGTGATAAAGCCAGTTGCCTTCTTCTTCTACTTCCAAGAGAGCAAAAAATGTGCACTTTATAATAATGGATTTATGCCACAAAAAAATATGATTCGATATACACTTATTTGACAATCATATGTAAAGGGGCTTTACATTTCCTTGTTTTGACCATAAACTTCCATCTTTGGTGGCAGTAGGACTCCTCCTATCGTCCATAAATCATGGATTATTGGATACAAGCGAGATAGCAGCAATGTTACGGTTCCCTTTCCTTTGCACGTTCATTGATAAATAATGCTGCCAATCAATAAAGTTGGAGTTTGGTAAGTGACACTTCTAATCCGTGTTTTTGAAAATTCCGGTCCGTGTTTTACTTTTACCACGAGCAGTGGCAGGTGGGCGTGCGTGAGAAAGAGGCAAAGCCAGAAGGATAACTGGGCCCAAAACCTGTCTTCTCCAGCAGGTGGCGTTTTTTTTTTGCTGGCACAAATCTACTATCACACTTGACCCATTAACTTTTTTGCACTGCCTCAGCATACGACACCTTCTGCACTACTCTGACTCTGGCCACCTCAACCTGCCCCTCTCTCACCGGACACAACCGATCCCAAGCAACATGAGCACCACTACAGTTGACACACACAACTTTATCCACCGAAACTACACAATCTTCTGTCCCATTGCCCTCTTGCACACTTCCCACATCTTGGAATCTCCCGCTCCTACACACTGCTGCAACAGGACCATAAACGTGGCACCTGAAACACCGCAGTGGGTTCGGCACAAAAGCTCTGATAGGATAACTGACATATCCTAACATGACTGTCTTGCTGCTTTTTGTTTTATGCTGCTCTGTCTGTATGCTACGTCTTGCTTGTCCTATGTTGCTCTGTCTGTATGCTATGTCTTGCTTGTCATATGTTGCTATGTCTTGCTTGTTCTATGTTGCTATTGTCTATATTGTAATTGTTTTTAATAACCTGCCCAGGGACTGCGGTTGAAAATTAGCCGGTTGGCTAAAACCGGCACTTTTACTGAAATGTTGATTAATGTGCACTGTCCCTGTAAAAATAAAAATAAACTCAAACTCAAACTTTGTCGGGGTAAAGACTCTGATTCAAAACTCAAAAGGACAGACTGTGACACCTCTGTTTCACCACGCTCCCCACCGGGCCTACATGGCGCCAAACGACGGGCATCACAAACACCAGGAATCTTCAACTTCAATTGCTCCACCTCCACATAAATCACTCCTTTCAATGGTGCCCTGTTCCTAAAAGTAAATCAAGAAACATAGATAGGAGGAGGAGGAGGAATGGAGGAGGAAGATGAAGAAAACGAGGTGGCAGACAATGTGGAGAGGAGATGTTGAATTAGATGAAGATGGAGATAAAAAAATAAAAAATGGAGATGAGGAGGTGTAGAACACTGGGGTCAAGTACAAACAGAGTGAGATGTCCACCAGACAGAGTGGCCATTTACGTGTGCATGTCAGACACCTGGCCATTTACGTGTGCATGTCAGACCTGTCCATTTACGTGTGCATGTCAAACACCTGTCCATTTACGTGTGCATGTCAGACACCTGGCCATTTACGTGTGCATGTCAAACACCTGTCCATTTACGTGTGCATGTCAGACACCTGGCCATTTACGTGTGCATGTCAAACACCTGTCCATTTACGTGTGCATGTCAGACACCTGTCCATTTACGTGTGCATGTCAGACACCTGTCCATTTACGTGTGCATGTCAGACACCTGGCCATTTACGTGTGCATGTCAGACACCTGGCCATTTGTCATTAGTGGAAATGGACAAATGTAGCTAACGAGAGGATAAGGCCTTCCATCTTTGGTGACTTGTTTTATACAGTATTAAAGTATATTGTTTAATACAGGATTCAAGTATATTGTTTAATACAGTATTAAAGTATATTGTTTTATACAGGATTAAAGTATATTGTTTTATACAGGATTAAAGTATATTGTTTTATACAGTATTACATTATCTTGTTTTGTACAGAATTTAAGTTTATTGTTACTGTGATTTTCTGACTCTTAAAACTGCCTTGTTTTATACAGTATAAAATCAAATGATATTGTGACTGTGACTTCTGACAATTCTAATTGCCTGTAAGGCTATTCTTCCCACCTCCCCTGTCTGTTTTGTATGTGTACTATGTAGTCTATCTGATGCTCTACAGGCTTTGGGCCTGTCTCTTCTCTCACAGCCCCAACAGAAGTTGTTCAACTCAGTAGACTACTTTGTGGACGAGGCCCTGGATGTCTGACTCTACTGAGGGGCCAAGGGGTGGTGGTTAGAGCTGACCTGGAGGCCCTCAGGTGCCGGGTGGCCCTGTTGTCTGGAGGGGGGGTCTGGACACGAGCCAGCACACAGAGGTAAGACACAGGTAGCCCTGACCGGGACTCAAACCCGAGTCCATCGTCTGTCAGTCCAACCATTCTTGGCAATCCTCTCATTGGCCGATAACATCTCAGTTGTTAGCGCTGCTTGAGCTTGAGCTTCCCACACACACACACACACACACACACACACACACACACACACACACACACACACATACACACACACACACACACACACACACACACACACACATACACACACACACACACACACACACACACACACACACACACACACACACACACACACACACACACACACACACACACACACACACACACACACACACACACACACACACACACACACACACACAGCTCCTTCAATCATTCGTCTCTGTGCAGAGCTGAGTGTTCCATTGGTTGTGACTAGAGGGCATACAGCTACAGGAAATTATTTTTTTGTAGCAGGTTAGGACAGCATTTTAGCTGACCCTGACCCTAACCCTTTCCTAACCTTAACCTATGTCTCCTAACCCGCGTATCCTAACCCGCTGAGTAAAATCTCCTGACCTGCTACGAATAAGTAACTTCGGGTCGTAGGCGTACTCCCTCTAGTCAGAACCTGTTCCATCCAACAGCAGTTCACTTCCTCTCTCACAGCCAATCAGATGCATGTTTTACATTCTGACAGCCTATCAGACACCTTGTTCAGTTTATGGGGTGTATGGTGAAGTTGGGCCTCGTCGCTAATCTTGGGTCAGTTTTATATTTTCCACACTTACAGTACCAGTCAAAAGTTTGGACCCATTCAAGGGATTGTCTTCATTTTTACTATTTTCTACGTTGTTGAATAATAGTAAAGACATCAAAACTATGAAATAACACACATGGAATCATGTAGTAACCAGGCAAATTAGTTTACATGGGTGGATCCCAAACTATATGTGTAAAGTTATAAAAAAACAAACTAAGTTAGTTGTTAATTTTAAAGATAAAACAGGAGTATATCGTTGTTAAATATGTCAATGCATTTCTCAGAGAAAACAACATCTGATTCAAATGTGGCAGAACTCTTCAAAGGGGGTGTGTCAGAACTCTTCAAAGGGGGTGTGGCAGAACTCTTCAAAGGGGGTGTGGCAGAACTCTTCAAAGGGGGTGTGGCAGAACTCTTCAAAGGGGGTGTGGCAGAACTCTTCCACAAAAGACTCAGGTAGAATACATACAACCATCCACAATGAAACGTGGCTACAGAGGAGGGGAGGGGCCTCTTCTGTTCTCCTAATAACTAATGGACATATCCTTGACCACTGTTCAGGTCATGGAGGAGAGAGGACGGAGGAGGAGAGGAGAGGGGCCTCTTCTGTTCTCCTAATAACTAATGGACATATCCTTGACCACTGTTCAGGTCATGGAGGAGAGAGGACGGAGGAGTTGAGGAGAGGACGGTCTTTTGCACAAATGAGAATCTCCTCCATTCATATCTTCTCTCAATTATTTTTATATCTCTGATGATTCCATTGTTATTTTATTTTAAATATTCATATCATGTCCACAGTGATTTTCTGCATGTTTTCCCCAAATGGACTGAATGAATTGACACCTTAGTTGTTTAATTGACCACACCCCTTTACACTTAGTAACCCCACCCCCCTCTTCCTCAACCAATCGATTTCCGGGTCACCGAGGAGAGAACTTTTTGCCCAAATGAGGAAAAGCCTTATTCTCTACCTCACTCTTTCTCTCACTCCACCCTCACTTTCTCCGTTCACAGATAACGTGATCTAACAGCCAAGGACTCACAGACACATTGCATCTTACCACAGGCACACATTCACAATTAATTGACAAAATCCACTTCTTCGGTTGTGAACACACACTCTTAATGAGAAAGTCCTGCCTCAGTCAACAGCAGCAATATGAGTTAAATTACCCTGTAAAAAGGCAGCAGAGATGTTGGCTTGTAATGCAGAGTTGACTTGTAAAGCTCGTCTGTGGCTGCAGAAGCCTAGTTCTGGGTTTGACTACTCCTGTACTACACAGTACAGGACACTGCACTTCCTTATGTAGTGGTTCTACACCCCCATCTAGTGGTCGCGTGGTGCTATTACAGCACTGATACAAAGTTGAACAATAGTTCAGAACGAGGAAGCAGGTCAACACAAGTTTAATTAGGAAAATGTTAAAGGGACGTTATGCATTTAAAAAATATAATATGTTTTTACACCCGTTGTTTTTGAAGAATATACCGTATAAATGCTTCATTAACTCGGTTCAACGGTCGCATCAGAGCACAAAACATCAGAACCTAAAATGCTCCTTCCTGACTGATGTCTTGAGATGTTGCTTCAATAGATCCACATAATTGTCCTGCCTCATGACGCCATCTATTTTGTGAAGTGCACCAGTCCCTCCTGCAGCAAAGCACCCCTACAACATGATGCTGCTAACCCCGTGCTTCATGGTTGGGATGGTGTTCTTCGGCTTGCAGGCCTCCCCCTTTTTCATCCAAACATAACGATGGTCATTAAGGCCAAACAGTTCTATTTTTGTTTCATCAGACCAGAGGACATTTCTCCAAAAAGTATGATCTTTGTCCCCATGTGCAGTTGCAAACCGTAGTCTGGCTTTTTTCTGGCAGATTTGGAGCAGTGGCTTCTTCCTTGCTGAGCGGTCTTTCAGGTTATGTCGATATAGAACTCGTTTAACTGTGGATATAGATACTTTTGTACCTGTTTCCTCCAGCATCTTCACAAGGTGCTTTGCTGATGTTCTGCGATTGATTTGCACTTTTCACACCAAAGTAAGTTAATCTCTAGGAGACGGAGAGATTTGTAAGTAGGAAAAGAATCGATATCAAATACTTGTTCTCCCCACTGTATTACCTCAATTACCTCGACTAACCGGTACCACCCACATTGACTCTGTACCAGTACCCCCTCACGATGACTCTGTACCAGTACCCCCTCACGATGACTCTGTACCAGTACCCCCTCACATTGACTCTGTACCAGTACCCCCCCCACATTGACTCTGTACCAGTACCCCCCTCACATTGACTCTGTACCAGTACCCCCCGTTGACTCTCTACCATTACCACCCCACGTTGACTCTGTACCAGTACCCCCCTACGTTGACTCTGTACCAGTACCCCCTCACGTTGACTCTGTACCAGTACCCCCTCACGTTGACTCTGTACCAGTACCCCCTCAAGTTGACTCTGTACCAGTACCCCCTCACATTGACTCTGTACCAGTACCCCCTCACATTGACTCTGTACCAGTCCCCCCCACGTTGACTCTGTACCAGTACCCCCCCCACATTGACTCTGTACCAGTACCCCCCCACATTGACTCTGTAACAGTACCCCCCCCCCACATTGACTCTGTACCAGTACCCCCTCACATTGACTCTGTACCAGTACCCCCCCACATTGACTCTGTACCAGTACCCCCTCACATTGACTCTGTACCAGTACCCCCTCACATTGACTCTGTACCAGTACCCCCCACATTGACTCTGTACCAGTACCCCCTCACATTGACTCTGTACCAGTACCCCCCCACATTGACTCTGTACCAGTACCCCCTCACATTGACTCTGTACCAGTACCCCCTCACATTGACTCTGTACCAGTACCCCCCCACATTGACTCTGTACCAGTACCCCCCACATTGACTCTGTACCAGTACCCCCTCACATTGACTCTGTACCAGTACCCCCCCACATTGACTCTGTACCAGTACCCCCTCACATTAACTCTGTACCAGTACCCCCTCACATTGACTCTGTACCAGTACCCCCTCACATTGACTCTGTACCAGTACCCCCTCACATTGACTCTGTACCAGTACCCCTCACATTGACTCTGTACCAGTACCCCCTCACATTGACTCTGTACCAGTACCCCTCACATTGACTCTGTACCAGTACCCCTCACATTGACTCTGTACCAGTACCCCCTCACATTGACTCTGTACCAGTACCCCCTCACATTGACTCTGTACCAGTACCCCCCCACGTTGACTCTGTACCAGTACCCCCTCACATTGACTCTGTACCAGTACCCCCCCACGTTGACTCTGTGCCAGTACCCACTCACGTTGACTCTGTGCCAGTACCCCCTCACGTTGACTCTGTACCAGTACCCCCTCACGTTGACTCTGTACCAGTACCCCCTCACGTTGACTCTGTACCAGTACCCCCTCACGTTGACTCTGTACCAGTACCCCCTCAAGTTGACTCTGTACCAGTACCCCCTCACATTGACTCTGTACCAGTACCCCCCTCACATTGACTCTGTACCAGTCCCCCCCCCACGTTGACTCTGTACCAGTACCCCCCCCACATTGACTCTGTACCAGTACCCCCCCCACATTGACTCTGTAACAGTACCCCCCCACATTGACTCTGTACCAGTACCCCCTCACATTGACTCTGTACCAGTACCCCCCCCACATTGACTCTGTACCAGTACCCCCTCACATTGACTCTGTACCAGTACCCCCTCACATTGACTCTGTACCAGTACCCCCCCACATTGACTCTGTACCAGTACCCCCCACATTGACTCTGTACCAGTACCCCCCTCACATTGACTCTGTACCAGTACCCCCCCACATTGACTCTGTACCAGTACCCCCTCACATTAACTCTGTACCAGTACCCCCCTCACATTGACTCTGTACCAGTACCCCCTCACATTGACTCTGTACCAGTACCCCCTCACATTGACTCTGTACCAGTACCCCCTCACATTGACTCTGTACCAGTACCCCCTCACATTGACTCTGTACCAGTACCCCCTCACATTGACTCTGTACCAGTACCCCCTCACATTGACTCTGTACCAGTACCCCCTCACATTGACTCTGTACCAGTACCCCTCACATTGACTCTGTACCAGTACCCCCTCACATTGACTCTGTACCAGTACCCCCCTCACATTGACTCTGTACCAGTACCCCCTCACATTGACTCTGTACCAGTACCCCCCCACATTGACTCTGTACCAGTACCCCCTCACATTGACTCTGTACCAGTACCCCCTCACATTGACTCTGTACCAGTACCCCCCCACATTGACTCTGTGCCAGTACCCCCTCACGTTGACTCTGTACCAGTACCCGCTCACATTGACTCTGTACCAGTACCCCCCCGTTGACTCTCTACCATTACCACCCCACGTTGACTCTGTACCAGTACCCCCCTACGTTGACTCTGTACCAGTACCCCCCCACATTGACTCTGTACCAGTACCCCCTCACGTTGACTCTGTACCAGTACCCCCTCACATTGACTCTGTACCAGTACCCCCCCACATTGACTCTGTACCAGTACCCCCTCACATTGACTCTGTACCAGTACCCCCCCGTTGACTCTCTACCATTACCACCCCACGTTGACTCTGTACCAGTACCCCCCTACGTTGACTCTGTACCAGTACCCCCCCACATTGACTCTGTACCAGTACCCCCTCACGTTGACTCTGTACCAGTACCCCCTCACGTTGACTCTGTACCAGTACCACCCCACGTTGATTCTGTACCAGTACCCCCCCACATTGACTCTGTACCAGTACCCCCCACGTTGACTCTGTACCAGTACCCCCTCACATTGACTCTGTACCAGTACCCCCTCACATTGACTCTGTACCAGTACCCCCTCACATTGACTCTGTACCAGTACCCCCTCGCATTGACTCTGTACCAGTACCCCCTCACATTGACTCTGTACCAGTACCCCCTCACATTGACTCTGTACCAGTACCCCCCACGTTGACTCTGTACCAGTACCCCCTCACGTTGACTCTTGTACCAGTACCCCCTCACGTTGACTCTGTACCAGTACCCCCTCACGTTGACTCTGTACCAGTACCCCCCCACATTGACTCTGTACCAGTACCCCCCACATTGACTCTGTACCAGTACCCCCTCACGTTGACTCTGTACCAGTACCCCCTCACGTTGACTCTGTACCAGTACCCCCTCACGTTGACTCTGTACCAGTACCCCCTCACATTGACTCTGTACCAGTACCCCCTCACATTGACTCTGTACCAGTACCCCCTCACATTGACTCTGTACCAGTACCCCCTCACATTGACTCTGTACCAGTACCCCCTCACATTGACTCTGTACCAGTACCCCCTCACATTGACTCTGTACCAGTACCCCCCACATTGACTCTGTACCAGTACCCCCTCACATTGACTCTGTACCAGTACCCCCCCACATTGACTCTGAACCAGTACCCCCTCACATTGACTCTGTACCGGTACCCACCCACATTGACTCTGTACCGGTACCCCCTCACATTGACTCTGTACCGGTACCCCCTCACATTGACTCTGTTCCAGTACCCCCTCACATTGACTCTGTACCAGTACCCCCTCACATTGTCTCTGTACCAGTACCCCCTCACATTGACTCTGTACCAGTACCCCATCACATTGACTCTGTACCAGTACCCCCCCACGTTGACTCTGTACCAGTACCCCCTCACGTTGACTCTGTACCAGTACCCCCCCACATTGACTCTGTACCAGTACCCCCCACATTGACTCTGTACCAGTACCCCCTCACATTGACTCTGTACCAGTACCCCCTCACATTGACTCTGTACCAGTACCCCCCCCACGTTGACTCTGTACCAGTACCCCCCCACATTGACTCTGTACCAGTACCCCCCACATTGACTCTGTACCAGTACCCCCCCACATTGACTCTGTACCAGTACCCCCTCACATTGACTCTGTACCAGTACCCCCCCACATTGACTCTGTACCAGTACCCCCTCACATTGACTCTGTACCAGTACCCCCCTACGTTGACTCTGTAGCAGTACCCCCCCACGTTGACTCTGTACCAGTACCCCCTCACGTTGACTCTGTACCAGTACCACCCCACGTTGATTCTGTACCAGTACCCCCTCACATTGACTCTGTACCAGTACCCCCTCACATTGACTCTGTACCAGTACCCCCTCACATTGACTCTGTACCAGTACCCCCTCACATTGACTCTGTACCAGTACCCCCTCACATTGACTCTGTACCAGTACCCCCTCACGTTGACTCTGTACCAGTACCCCCTCACGTTCACTCTGTACCAGTACCCCCTCACGTTCACTCTGTACCAGTACCCCTCACGTTGACTCTGTACCAGTACCCCCTCACGTTTCACTCTGTACCAGTACCCCCCCACATTGACTCTGTACCAGTACCCCCCCACATTGACTCTGTACCAGTACCCCCTCACATTGACTCTGTACCAGTACCCCCCCACATTGACTCTGTACCAGTACCCCCTCACATTGACTCTGTACCAGTACCCCCTCACATTGACTCTGTACCAGTACCCCCTCACATTGACTCTGTACCAGTACCCCCTCACATTGACTCTGTACCAGTACCCCCTCACATTGTCTCTGTACCAGTACCCCCTCACATTGACTCTGTACCAGTACCCCCTCACATTGACTCTGTACCAGTACCAGTACCACTCTGTACCCCCCACATTGACTCTGTACCGGTACCCCCTCACATTGACTCTGTACCAGTACCCCCTCACATTGACTCTGTACCAGTACCCCCCCACATTGACTCTGTACCAGTACCCCCTCACATTGACTCTGTACCAGTACCCCCTCACATTGACTCTGTACCAGTACCCCCCCACATTGACTCTGTACCAGTACCCCCTCACATTGACTCTGTACCAGTACCCCCCCACATTGACTCTGTACCAGGTACCCCCTCACATTGACTCTGTACCAGTACCCCCTCACATTGACTCCTGTACCAGTACCCCCTCACATTGACTCTGTACCAGTACCCCCTCACATTGACTCTGTACCAGTACCCCCTCACATTGACTCTGTACCAGTACCCCCTCACATTGACTCTGTACCAGTACCCCCTCACATTGACTCTGTACCAGTACCCCCTCACATTGACTCTGTACCAGTACCCCCTCACATTGACTCTGTACCAGTACCCCCTCACATTGTCTCTGTACCAGTACCCCCTCACATTGACTCTGTACCAGTACCCCCTCACATTGACTCTGTACCAGTACCAGTACCACTCTGTACCCCCCACATTGACTCTGTACCGGTACCCCCTCACATTGACTCTGTACCAGTACCCCCTCACATTGACTCTGTACCAGTACCCCCCCACATTGACTCTGTACCAGTACCCCCTCACATTGACTCTGTACCAGTACCCCCTCACATTGACTCTGTACCAGTACCCCCCCACATTGACTCTGTACCAGTACCCCCTCACATTGACTCTGTACCAGTACCCCCCCACATTGACTCTGTACCAGTACCCCCTCACATTGACTCTGAACCGGTACCCCCTCACATTGACTCTGTACCGGTACCCCCCCACATTGACTCTGTACCGGTACCCCCTCACATTGACTCTGTTCCAGTACCCCCTCACATTGACTCTGTACCAGTACCCCCTCACATTGACTCTGTACCAGTACCCCCTCACATTGACTCTGTACCAGTACCCCCTCACGTTGACTCTGTACCAGTACCCCCCCACGTTGACTCTGTACCAGTACCCCCTCACGTTGACTCTGTACCAGTACCTCCCCACGTTGACTTTGTACCAGTACCCCCCCACATTGACTCTGTACCAGTACCCCCCACGTTGACTCTGTACCAGTACCCCTCACGTTGACTCTGTACCAGTACCCCCTCACGTTGACTCTGTACCAGTACCCCCTCAAGTTGACTCTGTACCAGTACCCCCTCACATTGACTCTGTACCAGTACCCCCTCACATTGACTCTGTACCAGTACCCCCCCACATTGACTCTGTACCAGTACCCCCCCACATTGACTCTGTACCAGTACCCCCTCACATTGACTCTGTACCAGTACCCCCTCACATTGACTCTGTACCAGTACCCCCTCACATTGACTCTCTACCAGTACCCCCTCACATTGACTCTGTACCAGTACCCCCTCACATTGTCTCTGTACCAGTACCCCCTCACATTGACTCTGTACCAGTACCCCCTCACATTGACTCTGTACCAGTACCCCCTCACATTGACTCTGTACCAGTACCCCCTCACATTGACTCTGTACCAGTACCCCCTCACATTTACTCTGTACCAGTACCCCCCCACGTTGACTCTGTACCAGTACCCCCTCACATTGACTCTGTACCAGTACCCCCCCACATTGACTCTGTGCCAGTACCCCCTCACGTTGACTCTGTACCAGTACCCCCTCACGTTGACTCTGTACCAGTACCCCCTCACATTGACTCTGTACCAGTACCCCCCCACATTGACTCTGTACCAGTACCCCCTCACGTTGACTCTGTACCAGTACCCCCTCACATTGACTCTGTACCAGTACCCCCTCACATTGACTCTGTACCAGTACCCCCTCACATTGACTCTGTACCAGTACCCCCTCACATTGACTCTGTACCAGTACTCCCTCACATTGACTCTGTACCAGTACCCCCTCACATTGACTCTGTACCAGTACCCTGTCACATTGACTCTGTACCAGTACCCCCTCACATTGACTCTGTACCAGTACCCCCTCACATTGACTCTGTACCAGTACCCCCTCACATTGACTCTGTACCAGTACCCCCTCACATTGACTCTGTACCAGTACCCCCTCACATTACCCCCTCACGTTGACTCTGTACCAGTACCCCCCCACGTTGACTCTGTACCAGTACCCCCCTCACGTTGACTCTGTACCAGTACCTCCCCACGTTGACTCTGTACCAGTACCCCCCCACATTGACTCTGTACCAGTACCCCCCACGTTGACTCTGTACCAGTACCCCTCACGTTGACTCTGTACCAGTACCCCCTCACGTTGACTCTGTACCAGTACCCCCTCAAGTTGACTCTGTACCAGTACCCCCTCACATTGACTCTGTACCAGTACCCCCTCACATTGACTCTGTACCAGTACCCCCCCACATTGACTCTGTACCAGTACCCCCCCACATTGACTCTGTACCGGTACCCCCTCACATTGACTCTGTACCGGTACCCCCTCACCATGACTCTGTACCAGTACCCCCCCACATTGACTCTGTACCAGTACCCCCTCACATTGACTCTGTACCAGTACCCCCTCACATTGACTCTGTACCGGTACCCCCTCACATTGACTCTGTACCGGTACCCCCTCACATTGACTCTGTACCAGTACCCCCCCACATTGACTCTGACATTGACTTCGACTGTAAATTAATTACTTTTCAAAAGATTCAACATCATGAATGAGACAATTGATGAGATATTGAACAGATGGAAGGAGGTAGTTTCATGGAAAGTATGCATGTTTTAATGTATCAATAACATCAGTCAGAACATTCTCTCATCACCTGGGAGACATTCTTAAAACAAAGGACCTGTCACGATCGTCGTCTGAGGAGGAGTAGTTGGAAGGATCGGAGGACCAAAATGCAGCGTGGTATGTGCTCATCGTGAATTTAATGAACAGAGAACACTTGAACAAACTATACAAAACAATAAATGAATAACGACCGTGAAGCTATAATAAGAACTGTGCTGACACAAGCAACTAACATAGACAATCACCCACAATGACAAAACAGGCTACCTAAATATGGTTCCCAATCAGAGAAAACAACTAACACCTGCCTCTGATTGAGAACCATATCAGGCCAAACACAGAAACAGACAAACTAGACATCCAACATAGAATACCCACTCAGATCACACCCTGACCAAACAAAACATAGAAACACACAAAGCAAACTATGGTCAGGGCGTGACAGGACCAGGAATTCCTGTTTCTAATAAAGTTCAGCATATATATGACCATTTTATAAATGTTATAATTGCATGTTATGATAGCATTTTGCAAACCAGCTCCCCAATGGTTTCGTCCATTAGGGTTTTGGCTTTACTTCATGCTCGACTGCTTTGATTGGCTAGAAACCACAAGCGATAATAAACAGGAAACCAAGGAATTTACAGTTAAGAGTTTTGTCATGTTGCTAGTAGATTATTAAAAATAAAAAAATAAACATGAAAATGGCTGTCAAAGTATGCGCACCGGCCATGAAACGAACTGCAACAATGTCCTTTTTGTTTTCAGTTGGTTTGAGGTCCAGACAGCACCCTCAAATAAGGTGACGGTCTTTAATAGAGTCGATGCCTGCGCCCCTGTGGGAACTTAATTCATAATAATAATCCCCATAAAAATCTGTTGGGATGTAGCGAAGCATGGTGGTGGTGGCGTCCTCATGCTGTGGGTATGTTTTTCAGCAGCATGGACTGGGAGACTAGTCAGGATCGATGGAAAGATGAGTGGAGCGAAGTACTGAGAGATGAAAACCTGCTCAGGACCTCCGACTGGGGTCACCTTCCACCGGGACAACAGCACACAACCAAGACAACGCAGGAGTGGGACGTAGCATGGGCTTCGTGTCTGCCGAAGTTGCCCTTCTGCGTCTGTAGTGGAAGGTGGCAGAGCTACAGCAGTGTTTGTCTGACCAGGAGACATCGCGAAAAATTGGTCTTCTCGCGAAGATGTCTGTAGCTTACCAATTGCTTGGCCTATAAACTATTATGACCAATATTTGGAAAGATAAGACTCACGAACACAATGGTGTGCTCCGTACTGCCAACTTCTGTTTGTAACGTCCGAACAATACTCTCTGGAAAGGTAAAACTCTCATGAGTTTCATGTTGATTGTTATGCTCTAGGACGCCCACAAGCCTCACAAGACTTGTCTGAAGGTCCCCGGGAACCAGTTAAAAAAAATCATGGAAGTGTACAGTACATTCGGTGTTCAGACCCCTTGACTTTTTCTACATTTTGTTACATTACAGCCTTATTTTAAAATGGACTAAAACATTTTAGATTTTTTTTTTGAAATATTTCATTTACATAAGTATTCAGCGATGTGGCGATGTTTTTCAGTGGCAGGGACTGGGAGACTAGTCAGGATCGAGGGAAAGATGAACGGAGCAAAGTACTGAGATATCCTTGGTGAAAACCTGCTCAGGACCTTAGACTGGGGTCACCTTCCAACAGGACAAAGACCCTAAGCACACAGCCAAGACAACGCATGAGTGGCTTTGGGATAAGTCTCTGAATGTCCTTGAGTGGCCCAGCCAGAATCAGGACTTCAACCGGATCGAACATCTCTGGAGAGACCTGAAAATTGCTGTGCAGCAACGCTCCCCATCCAACCCCATCCAATCCAATCCTTCTCGGATCTACCGAGAAGAATGGGAGAAACTCCCCAAATACAGGTGTGCCAAGCTTGTAGCATCATACCCAAGAAGACTCTAGGATGTAATTGCTGCCAAAGGTTCTTCAACAAAGTACTGAGTAAAGGGTCTGAATACTTATGTAAATTAAATATTTATAAAATATGTCCAGACTTTCTAGGTGATCTCAAGTACTCATTTACTCTGTCTTTAATGCTTTTTCGGGTTACATGGACAGAAACGTCTGAGACACAGTATTAATGATGAACACCCGGAGGTTCACTGGTAAGCCATCCCAGTTGGTTTCTTTGTCCAATTGTGGTATCTCTCTATGGTTACACATCCTTGGAATCGCAGAGCAGCATAACCGGTCCGGACAACCCTTGCTGTGCTGCTTGGTGAGCAGTTCGTCAAGTTCTGTTGTCAGAAGAGGAATGGAAATGTCAGGGTGAACCGACGACCTGACGAACCCGCCTGTCGGAGGTTGGGTGAGGAGTGTGACTCCAGGTTACAATAGGCCATCTGGAATCTGCTGGCATCACGGCACAACATCAACATTGCTGTAATGTTTCAGAACATTAACCACGTGTGTTCTCTTTAAAAAAAGTATATATATATATATATATATATGTATATATTTTATTATATTTTTATATTTTTTAATATATATAATTTTAATAGTTTATAATATTTTAGGGGTGGATCAGTCATGGAACCTCTTTGGGTCTTAGAGACCCACCTCGCCAACATCCGGTGAAATTGCAGAGCACAAAATTCAAAATACAAAAATCGTAATATTAAACATTCATGAACATACATATGTCCTGCATCATTTAAAAGCTTCATTTCTTGTTAATCCAACCACATTGTCAGATTTCAAAAAAGATTTACGGCGAAAGCCGATTATCTGAGGACAGCGCCGCGCATAAATAAATCACTTACCTTTGAAGATCTTCCTCTGTTTGCAATCACAAGGGTCCCAGCTACACAACAAATGGTTGTTTTGTTAGATATTTTGTTGTCCTTCTTTATATCACAAAAAAGTCAGTTTACTTGGCGCATTTGATTCAGTAATCCACCCGTTCCACGAGTTCAACATGCATACAAAGGAATCCCAAAATTTACCAATTAACTTCATCCAAACAAGTCAAAAAAACATTTCTAATCAAACCTCAGGTTAATATAATATAATAATAATATGTAAATAAATGATCAAATTTAAGACTAGTAGTATGTTCAATACGGGAGATAAATAACAAGGTCAAACAAGTCAAAATGAGAGCCACCTTGAAAAAATGACAAAATACTCATTCATTTTTCAAGCATTTCAATGGGTGGTGACATCCCCCCAAAAAATGCTGGATGGATTCTCCTCGGGTTTTCGCCTGCCATATCAGTTCTGTTATACTCACATACATTATTTTAACAGTTTTAGAACCTTCAGAGTGTTTTCTATCCAATACTACCAATTATATGCATATCCTTCTGGGCCTGAGTAGCAGGTAGTTTACTTTGGGCATGTCAGTCATCCGAACTTTTGAATATTGCCCCCTAGCCTTAAGAAGTTTTAATATTGTGGATAGATTGTTGCTTCCATCAATGTAATTGTCAGCATCATTTCCAATCCCCCATATATTTTTTGGGTAAACACTATACTCAAATACCAAAATAAATATCCCCTTTTCAGGACCCTGTCTTTTAAAGATAATTCATAAAAATCCAAATAACTTCACAGATCTTCATTGTAAAGGGTTTAAACACTGTTTCCAATGCTTGTTCAATGAACCATAAACAATGAATGAACATGCACCTGGACTGCATGAGGACTGCAGATGTGGCCAGGGCAATAAATTGCAATGTCTGTACTGTGAGACGCCTAAGACAGCGCTACAGGGAGACGGGACGGACTTGCAGATGCCTTGGTGGAAGAGTGGGGTAACATCTCACAGCAAGAACTGGCAAATCTGGTGCAGTCCATGAGGAGGAGATGCACTGCAGTACTTAATGCAGCTGGTGACCACACCAGATACTGACTGTTACTTTTGATTTTGACCCCCCTCCCTTTGTTCAGGGACACATTGTTCAATTTTCTGATAGTCTGTGGAACTTGTTCAGTTTATGTCTCAGTTGTTGAAAATTGTTATGTTCATACAAATATTTACACATGTTAAGTTTGCCGAAAATAAACGCAGTTGACAGTGAGAGGAAGTTTATTTTTTTGCTGAGTTTATATCTATATACATTACCATTCAAAAGTTTGGGGTCACTTAGAAATGTCATTTTTATTAAAGAAAAGCTAATTTTTTGTCCATTAAGATAACATCAAATTGATCAGAAATACATTGTAGACATTGTCAATGTTGTAAATGGCTGTTGTAGCTGGAAACAGTCGTTTTTTTAATGGAATATCTACATAGGTGTACAGAGGCCCATTATCAGCAACCATCACTCCCTGTGTTCCAATGGCACGTTGTGTTAGTTAATCCAAGTTTATCATTTTAAAAGGCTAACTGATAACCCTTTTGCAATTATGTTAGCACTGTTGAAAATGTTTGTGCTGATTAAAGAAGCAATTAAACTGGCCTTTAGACTAGTTGAGTATCTGGAGCATCAGCATTTGTGGGTTCGATTACAGGCTCAAAATGGCCAGAAACAAATAACTTTCTTCTGAAACTTTTCAGTCTATTCTTGTTCTGATAAATAAATAAAGGCTATTCCATGCGAGAAATTGCCAAGAAACTGAAGATCTCACACAATGTTGTGTACAACTTCCTTCACAGAACAGCGCAAACTGGCCCTAACCAGAATTTAAAGAGGAGTGGGAGGCCCCAGTGCACAACTGAGCAAGAGGACAAGTACATTAGTGTCTAGTTTGAGAAACAGACGCCTCACAAGTCTTCAACTGGTAGCTTCATTAAATAGTACCCTTCAAAACGAGTCTCAACGTCAACAGTGAAGAGGCGACTCTGGGATGCTGGCCTTGTTATGTTACCGTTCTGAGTTAGATTCTCCATAAGGCCCACTCACACATTCCAATCCACACTGATAGGACAAAGGATCTTGTCTGCTGCCTTAAGATTTACAATGGGCGTGAGGTGTCATAAAAATAAAAAATAAATTGAGCATGTCTGGGACCTGTTGGATCGGAGGGTGAGGGCTAGAGCCTTTCCCCCCAGAAATGTCAGGGAACTTGCCCCCCCCCCCACCACTGAAGTGTAGGAAGTCTCCAATTGTTTAAATGGATCTTTAGATATATAAACGGACTGGTTCTTTAGATATATAAACGGACTGGATCTTTAGATATATAAACGGACTGGATCTTTAGATATATAAATGGGTTCTGTTTCAGTAATAATGGTTGCAAAACTTTGTTGCGATAATCTACCAATGGACTGCAGTGCTAGCTAGCTGTAATAATAGTAATCTACCATTTATATAGCTAATCTACCAATGGACTGCAGTGCTAGCTAGCTGTATTAATAGTAATCTACCAATGGACTGCAGTGCTAGCTAGCTGTAATAATAGTAATCTACCAATGGACTGCAGTGCTAGCTAGCTGTAATAATAGTAATCTACCAATGGACTGCAGTGCTAGCTAGCTGTAATAATAGTAATCTACCATTTATATAGCTAATCTACCAATGGACTGCAGTGCTAGCTAGCTGTAATAATAGTAATCTACCAATGGACTGCAGTGCTAGCTAGCTGTATTAATAGTAATCTACCAATGGACTGCAGTGCTAGCTAGCTGTAATAATAGTAATCTACCATTTATACTTTGGTATACTTCCACTGGTATGAGTTTTACTGGACTTGAAATTCCTCCTCTGTAATTCGACCTTCACATGAGCCTTTCCGTACAGATGTTAATTCGACCTTCACATGAGCCTTTCCGTACAGATGTTAATTCGACCTTCACATGAGCCTTTCCGTACAGATGTTAATTCGACCTTCACATGAGCCTTTCCGTACAGATGTTAATTCGACCTTCACATGAGCCTTTCCGTACAGATGTTAATTCGACCTTCACATGAGCCTTTCCGTACAGATGTTAATTCGACCTTCACATGAGCCTTTCCGTACAGATGTTAATTCGACCTTCACATGAGCCTTTCCGTACAGATGTTAATTCGACCTTCACATGAGCCTTTCCGTACAGATGTTAATTTGACCTTCACATGAGCCTTTCCGTACAGATGTTAATTCGACCTTCACATGAGCCTTTCCGTACAGATGTTAATTCGACCTTCACATGAGCCTTTCCGTACAGATGTTAATTCGACCTTCACATGAGCCTTTCCGTACAGATGTTAATTCGACCTTCACATGAGCCTTTCCGTACAGATGTTAATTCGACCTTCACATGAGCCTTTCCGTACAGATGTTAACTCGACCTTCACATGAGCCTTTCCGTACAGATGTTAATTCGACCTTCACATGAGCCTTTCCGTACAGATGTTAATTCGACCTTCACATGAGCCTTTCCGTACAGATGTTAATTCGACCTTCACATGAGCCTTTCCGTACAGATGTTAATTCGACCTTCACATGAGCCTTTCCGTACAGATGTTAATTCGACCTTCACATGAGCCTTTCCGTACAGATGTTAATTCGACCTTCACATGAGCCTTTCCGTACAGATGTTAATTCGACCTTCACATGAGCCTTTCCGTACAGATGTTAATTCGACCTTCACATGAGCCTTTCCGTACAGATGTTAATTCGACCTTCACATGAGCCTTTCCGTACAGATGTTAATTCGACCTTCACATGAGCCTTTCCGTACAGATGTTAATTCGACCTTCACATGAGCCTTTCCGTACAGATGTTAATTCGATCTTCACATGAGCCTTTCCGTACAGATGTTAATTCGACCTTCACATGAGCCTTTCCGTACAGATGTTAATTCGACCTTCACATGAGCCTTTCCGTACAGATGTTAATTCGACCTTCACATGAGCCTTTCCGTACAGATGTTAATTCGACCTTCACATGAGCCTTTCCGTACAGATGTTAATTCGACCTTCACATGAGCCTTTCCGTACAGATGTTAATTCGACCTTCACATGAGCCTTTCCGTACAGATGTTAATTCGACCTTCACATGAGCCTTTCCGTACAGATGTTAATTCGACCTTCACATGAGCCTTTCCGTACAGATGTTAATTCGACCTTCACATGAGCCTTTCCGTACAGATGTTAATTCGACCTTCACATGAGCCTTTCCGTACAGATGTTAATTCGACCTTCACATGAGCCTTTCCGTACAGATGTTAATTCGACCTTCACATGAGCCTTTCCGTACAGATGTTAATTCGACCTTCACATGAGCCTTTCCGTACAGATGTTAATTCGACCTTCACATGAGCCTTTCCGTACAGATGTTAATTTGACCTTCACATGAGCCTTTCCGTACAGATGTTAATTCGACCTTCACATGAGCCTTTCCGTACAGATGTTAATTCGACCTTCACATGAGCCTTTCCGTACAGATGTTAATTCGACCTTCACATGAGCCTTTCCGTACAGATGTTAATTCGACCTTCACATGAGCCTTTCCGTACAGGTGTTAATTCGACCTTCACATGAGCCTTTCCGTACAGATGTTAATTCGACCTTCACATGAGCCTTTCCGTACAGATGTTAATTCGACCTTCACATGAGCCTTTCCGTACAGATGTTAATTCGACCTTCACATGAGCCTTTCCGTACAGATGTTAATTCGACCTTCACATGAGCCTTTCCGTACAGATGTTAATTCGACCTTCACATGAGCCTTTCCGTACAGATGTTAATTTGACCTTCACATGAGCCTTTCCGTACAGATGTTAATTCGACCTTCACATGAGCCTTTCCGTACAGATGTTAATTCGACCTTCACATGAGCCTTTCCGTACAGATGTTAATTCGACCTTCACATGAGCCTTTCCGTACAGATGTTAATTCGACCTTCACATGAGCCTTTCCGTACAGATGTTAATTCGACCTTCACATGAGCCTTTCCGTACAGATGTTAATTCGACCTTCACATGAGCCTTTCCGTACAGATGTTAATTCTACATTATTAATAAGGAACAAAAATCCATACAATTAGCTTCGGTTAGTGGAGATGGAGGAGTCTGAAATGAAAACATATTCTTGAAGTACTTTGCTTCCTCTTTCAAAATATATATTTTGGTGAATCATGCGTGACTCCATCATTCATTCGGTGAATCATGCGTGACTCCATCATTCATTCGGTGAATCATGCGTGACTCCATCATTCATTCGGTGAATCATGCGTGACTCCATCATTCATTCGGTGAATCATGCGTGACTCCATCATTCATTCGGTGAATCATGCGTGACTCCATCATTCATTCGGTGAATCATGCGTGACTCCATCATTCATTCGGTGAATCATGCGTGACTCCATCATTCATTCGGTGAATCATGCGTGACTCCATCATTCATTCGGTGAATCATGCGTGACTCCATCATTCATTCGGTGAATCATGCGTGACTCCATCATTCATTCGGTGAATCATGCGTGACTCCATCATTCATTCGGTGAATCATGCGTGACTCCATCATTCATTCGGTGAATCATGCGTGACTCCATCATTCATTCGGTGAATCATGCGTGACTCCATCATTCATTCGGTGAATCATGCGTGACTCCATCTTTCATTCGGTGAATCATGCGTGACTCCATCATTCATTCGGTGAATCATGCGTGACTCCATCATTCATTCGGTGAATCATGCGTGACTCCATCATTCATTCGGTGAATCATGCGTGACTCCATCATTCATTCGGTGAATCATGCGTGACTCCATCATTCATTCGGTGAATCATGCGTGACTCCATCATTCATTCGGTGAATCATGCGTGACTCCATCATTCATTCGGTGAATCATGCGTGACTCCATCATTCATTCGGTGAATCATGCGTGACTCCATCATTCATTCGGTGAATCATGCGTGACTCCATCATTCATTCGGTGAATCATGCGTGACTCCATCATTCATTCGGTGAATCATGCGTGACTCCATCATTCATTCGGTGAATCATGCGTGACTCCATCATTCATTCGGTGAATCATGCGTGACTCCATCATTCATTCGGTGAATCATGCGTGACTCCATCATTCATTCGGTGAATCATGCGTGACTCCATCATTCATTCGGTGAATCATGCGTGACTCCATCATTCATTCGGTGAATCATGCGTGACTCCATCATTCATTCGGTGAATCATGCGTGACTCCATCATTCATTCGGTGAATCATGCGTGACTCCATCATTCATTCGGTGAATCATGCGTGACTCCATCATTTGTAACACGTTTCAATACATTTTGTTTGGTAGCATTTCTATGTTGACTGATTGAAAAATAATTTGGGGCATTTCCCCCCCATTTTCCATCCAGTTCGCTCTATTTTTTATAAGATCTTTCTAGAATAAGTTCTTCCATTTATTTTTGTTTTTCCTCTAACTTAATCTGAGCCTCTATGGTACCGTTTTTATTGCCATCACAACAACATGTGTTCTCTTGTTTAGTACTGTTCTGTAGTTTCGACCCAATGATTCGTCTGACAAACAAAGGACTTCGCGTCCTGCAGGCCCAGGATCAAAGCTGGCGAGACATTCAATGACGTCCTCTTCACAAACGAATCAACCGTGGCCCTTCGAGCTATTTTTTTATTTTACCTTTATTTAACCAGGCAAGTCAGTTAAGAACAAATTCTTATTTTCAATGACGGCCTAGGAACAGTGGGTTAACTGCCTTGTTCAGGGGCAGAACGACAGATTTGTACCATGTCAGCTCAGGGGTTTGAACTTGCAACCTTCCGATTACATTCCGATCCAACGCGCTAACCACTAGGCTACCCTGACGCCCCATATTTGCTCAAATATGCTACAGAAAAATAGGAAGCAGATCAAGCAAGCCGAGTCCCAAGCATCCCCTCAAACTCCATGTGTGTGGGGGGGGGGGGGGGGCAATTTCTTACCAGGGACCAGGCCCATATTTGATTGTCGATGGTAAGTTTAGCTATTTACAAAGCAAAAGGTACATCAAATATTGTAGCCTACACCTCACGGACTGCTATGTGTTCCACAATTCACTGTTGCCTCCTTTTTCAGGTAGCAAGGCTCGACATTTCTTTGAGGAATGAAATCATCAATGAGATGTGCTGCTGGAGCCTTTGTCAGAGAGGTGTTTCTGGGAACACTTCGTTTCTTTCGAGGTAGGATTATAGCGATATTTTGTTATGTTTAGGTCTATTTAACATGTATATTTCTAGTATTGTACCTGTTGGCTGTGAGGCTAAATGTCTTCTTTTTTTTCCCTTCTCCAAATGCAGACAATGACCCAAAACACACTGCCACTCGGGTTTGCAAATGAGGGCATAAACTGGGTCAAGACGCCAGCGGAGTAAGTAGACCTTTATGTGGTAAAATAAAAGGTAAAATAAAAATAAATAAATAAAAGACCTACAACACTTTTAACAAAAAATTTATTACTCAACACTAGTGAGACTCATGTCGCCTACGGTTACAGAATGTCTAAACATATTTCTCATGTCTACATGTAGGTCTCCTGATTTATACCTGAAAACATTCATCCGCAACTCTGCCAAGGAAAGATGAACTGGCGAAGGCCATCGAGACGTTTTGGCTTGAGAAACTGACAACACAACAATGCAACAAATACATTGATCATCTCAGCGACGTTTTGCACGTGGTCGTGGAGCTGGGGCGGAGGGAAGTGCAACTAAAATGTAGTTGAGATTTTGACCGTAATTGAAATAAGCATCTGCATTTTGAAAGTCTTTTTTTCCCCCTTGTTTTCTTAACGATGTTGATGAACAAATTCTGTATTATCTTTAGCTTTATCCAACGTTTTGCGGTTGCATGAGGCATAAATGTAAAAACTGTAGAAGCATTGAATACATTGCAAGTTGGGGGGATTTTCACACCTACAGTAGCCGGGCTATTAAACAACCATTTGGGGGGATTTTCACACCTACAGTAGCCGGGCTATTAAACAATCATTTGGGGGGATTTTCACACCTACAGTAGCTGGGCTATTAAACAATCATTTGGGGGGATTTTCACACCTACAGTAGCCGGGCTATTAAACAATCATTTGGGGGGATTTTCACACCTACAGTAGCCGGGCTATTAAACAATCATTTGGGGGGATTTTCACACCTACAGTAGCCGGCTATTAAACAACCATTTTCTAAATAAATTGAGGTATGAACAACCTGCTCCACTTGTGGAAAAACAAGTGTCTGAAAACACGTTTTTGAAATACCTCCAGTTGTCCTACATCATCGTCATCATGTAAATAAAAACTCAGCATCTACAGATATATAATAATATATTATTAATATATAATATATTACTGAATTAGATATTTCTTTTTTAAATGCATTTTTTTGTGAGGGAAAATCTGGTCTATATTGAGCTAGAAATGGTGTTCATTGCAACCACAATAAAGTAATTGAACAAACACAACATGAGCAGATTAACTTGGTCACAACATTTATTCAGAAAGAATGTTGTTTATTTTTGATCCAAAGCCACGAATGAGTGAGTCACTCAGCTTCATGTCGACAAATCCTCACTGGACTCTCTTCATTCAGTTTCTTCTTTAGGTGTGATGCAGGTGGGTCTGGAGATGGAGGTGTGATGCAGGTGGGTCTGGAGATGGAGGTGTGATGCAGGTGGGTCTGGAGATGGAGGTGTGATGCAGGTGGGTCTGGAGATGGAGGTGTGATGCAGGTGGGTCTGGAGATGGAGGTGTGATGCAGGTGGGTCTGGAGATGGAGGTGTGATGCAGGTGGGTCTGGAGATGGAGGTGTGAGCAGGTGGGTCTGGAGATGGAGGTGTGATGCAAGTGGGTCTGGAGATGGAGGTGTGATGCAGGTGGGTCTGGAGATGGAGGTGTGATGCAGGTGGGTCTGGAGATGATGTTGTGAGCAGGTGGGTCTGGAGATGGAGGTGTGATGCAGGTAAGTCTGGACAGGTGTGATGTAGTTGTTGTTTGTATGTGTATGTTTTGAATTGTCCCAAAAAATATAAAATAGAGAAACCAAAAGCCCACCTTACCCATTTTTCGAAAATCGTCAGTCCACATGTCATGTGTGTTTGCTCCATTGTATTTACCCAAGTTCTCTCTCAACTCCAGGACCACTGCCAGCAATTGTTTGTTTTTGTTGTTGCCTGATACTCTAGTGCCAGATAAGAGAGACTCTCAGACTGAAAACACATCCATTCATTCAGGAAAATATAGTCAATTTCTGTCACAGTTTAGACTACGGATAAATCAGCGTTCTAACTCCCCCTTGTGATAGTGTGGTGCAATGACAGAATGCCACCATCTACTACAAACGGTCGCGGCATAAACTCAAACCTTTTAATTGAGGAACCACTGCATGTGTGAGTGGGACCAGTGGACTCCATTTAGGAGAAATGAGTATCCCTGTGCCGCCACCACCACGACGACTCAGACTATGAGAGAACACACAGTCAGATGCAGAGAGCAGCTGGAGTAGTACAGTGCCTTGCGAAAGTATTCGGCCCCTTTGAACTTTGCGAACTTTTGCCACATTTCAGGCTTCAAACATAAAGATATAAAACTGTATTTTTTTGTGAAGAATCAACAACAAGTGGGACACAATCATGAAGTGGAACGACATTTATTGGATATTTCGAACTTTTTTAACAAATCAAAAACTGAAAAATTGGTCGTGCAAAATTATTCAGCCCCCTTAAGTTAATACTTTGTAGCGCCACCTTTTGCTGCGATTACAGCTGTAAGTCACTTGGGGTATGTCTCTATCAGTTTTGCACATCGAGAGACTGACATTTTTTCCCATTCCTCCTTGCAAAACAGCTCGAGCTCGGGGGGCCGAATAAGCAAGGGGGCCGAATACTTTCGCAAGGCACTGTATCTGGGATAATCTATATTTCCGTCAGCGCAAAAAGACTAGGGCCTGAAGGGCAGCATGGGCTTAGAAGGGTTGCAGCCAAGCTTCAGGGATTCATCCGATACCACATCAGTCACCGGGCTTCATTAATAAGTGCATCGACAACATCGTCCACACAAACCGTAGGTACATACGCCAACCAGAAGCCATGCATTACAGGCAACATCCGCACTGAACTAAAGACTAGAGCCGACGCTTTCAAGGAGCGGGACGCTTATAAGGAATTCTACACCCTCTGGCGAACCATCAAAAAGGCAAAGCGTCAATACAGGACTAAGATAAACTCCTACGACACCGGCTCTGACGCTCATCTGCACTTATACGGTAAATTGTGCAATATTTAATGTAATAAATAAGATTAACTATCATAAATCTGTCTGAATTTGAGTGTTTACAGTTCTCCAACCCTATCCCTCAGCTGTTTAGCAAAACAGTGGTGGGTTCCCACTTTGTAGTTGTTTTAACTGCAGAGGGGTACACTACAAAGTAGGATCGAAGAGTTAGACAGCTAACTTTGATAAGCAACCAGAGGGCTACACTACAAAGCAGGATCGAAGAGTTAGACAGCTAACTTTGATAAGCAACCAGAGGGCTACACTACAAAGCAGGATCGAAGAGTTAGCCTGCTAACTTTGATAAGCAACCAGAGGGCTACACTACAAAGCAGGATCGGAGAGTTAGCCTGCTAACTTTGATAAGCAACCAGAGGGCTACACTACAAAGCAGGATCGAAGAGTTAGCCTGCTAACTTTGATAAGCAACCAGAAATAACTATTGATTTTCTAATTCACTTAGTACCCTACACTTCGATATATGTTTTTTGGGTTGTTGAGTCAATCAGACCACAACCCTTTCATGCTTATCTTTCTAAAACATTATTTGAGAATATTTTGGCAAGTTAAATGACTAACTTGCCAAATCATACATTATAGTGTACACTTCTGTTTGTAGTGTACACTTCTGTTTGCCCCTTTCAAAATGAACAAGTAGCTACAGGAAAATTGTATACATTAGCTCAATAGTTTGACATCTTGCCTCCATTTATCAATCTATGCATTTTAGTGTTTTACACTTCTCCATCCCTTAGATTTACCTGTTGTTGTCTGAACTGCAGATTGGCCCTTTTTCATGAACAAAGCAGCAACAGCCAATATAAATACATTATATCATTACTGTGACATTGGACTGGGCAGGATCAGGAAGACAGGTTAGGTCCACAGGTGTATCTCAATACTCTCTTAGTCTCCTCTCTATGTATATGTCCTCAATTGGTCCACAGGTGTATCTCAATACTCTCTTAGTCTCCTCTCTATGTATATGTCCTCAATTGGTCCACAGGTGTATCTCAATACTCTCTTAGTCTCCTCTCTGTGTCTATGTCCTCAGTTGGTCCACAGGTGTATCTCAATACTCTCTTAGTCTCCTCTCTGTGTCTATGTCCTCAATTGGTCCACAGGTGTATCTCAATACTCTCTTAGTCTCCTCTCTATGTCTATGTCCTCAGTTGGTCCACAGGTGTATCTCAATACTCTCTTAGTCTCCTCTCTGTGTATATGTCCTCAATTGGTCCACAGGTGTATCTCAATACTCTCTTAGTCTCCTCTCTATGTATATGTCCTCAGTTGGTCCACAGGGGATCTTGGGTGTATCTCAATACTCTCTTAGTCTCCTCTCTATGTATATGTCCTCAATTGGTCCACAGGTGTATCTCAATACTCTCTTAGTCTCCTCTCTATGTATATGTCCTCAGTTGGTCCACAGGGGATCTTGGGTGTATCTCAATACTCTCTTAGTCTCCTCTCTATGTATATGTCCTCAATTGGTCCACAGGTGTATCTCAATACTCTCTTAGTCTCCTCTCTGTGTCTATGTCCTCAGTTGGTCCACAGGTGTATCTCAATACTCTCTTAGTCTCCTCTCTATGTATATGTCCTCAGTTGGTCCACAGGTGTATCTCAATACTCTCTTAGTCTCCTCTCTATGTATATGTCCTCAATTGGTCCACAGGTGTATCTCAATACTCTCTTAGTCTCCTCTCTATGTATATGTCCTCAATTGGTCCACAGGTGTATCTCAATACTCTCTTAGTCTCCTCTCTATGTATATGTCCTCAATTGGTCCACAGGGGATCTTGGGTGTATCTCAATACTCTCTTAGTCTCCTCTCTATGTATATGTCCTCAATTGGTCCACAGGTGTATCTCAATACTCTCTTAGTCTCCTCTCTATGTATATGTCCTCAATTGGTCCACAGGTGTATCTCAATACTCTCTTAGTCTCCTCTCTATGTATATGTCCTCAATTGGTCCACAGGTGTATCTCAATACTCTCTTAGTCTCCTCTCTATGTATATGTCCTCAATTGGTCCACAGGTGTATCTCAATACTCTCTTAGTCTCCTCTCTGTGTCTATGTCCTCAGTTGGTCCACAGGGGATCTTGGGTGTATCTCAATACTCTCTTAGTCTCCTCTCTGTGTCCTCATTTACTTTCTTTGTGGTTGTTTTTGACATGCCTCAGCAGATTAGTCTTCTGAGTGAATATTTTATCACAGACTGAGCAGCAATGCTGTTTCTCTCCTGTGTGAATCCGTTTGTGTTTGATTAAGTTTCTCTTGACACTAAATCTTTTCTCACAGTCTCCACAGCTAAAAGATTTCTCTCCTGTGTGAGTCCGTATGTGTCTCCCCAGGACCACTTTCTGACTGAAGCTTTTCCCACAGTCCCCACAGCTAAATGGTTTCTCTCCCGTGTGAGTCCGTATGTGTCTCCCTAGGACCCCCTTCTGACTGAAGCTTTTCCCACAGTAACAACAGCTAAAAGGTTTCTCTCCTGTGTGAGTCAGTATATGCTTATTTAGGTGGTCCTTCAGACTGAAACTTTTCCCACAGTCACAACAGCTAAATGATTTCTCTCCTGTGTGAGTCAGTATGTGCCTCCCTAGGACCCCCTTTTGACTGAAGCTTTTTCCACAGTCAAAGCAGATAAATGGTTTCTCTCCTGTGTGAGTCCGTATATGATTATTTAGGTGGGCCTTCTGACTGAAGCTTTTCCCACAGTCACCACAGCTAAATGGTTTCTCTCCTGTGTGAGTCAGTATATGCACAGTTAAGTGCTTCTTCAGACTGAAGCTTTTCCCACAGTCACCACAGATAAATAATTTCTCTCCTGTGTGAATCAATATATGTGCCTTAAGGGACCCCTTCTGATTAAAGCTCTTCCCACAGTCACCACAAATAAATGGTTTCTCTCCTGTGTGAGTCAGTAGATGCACAGTTAAGTGTTCCTTACGATAAAAGTTTTTCCCACAGTCTCCACAGCTAAATGGTTTCTCTCCTGTGTGAGTCCATATATGTTTGGTTAGTGACCCCTTGTGTCTGAAACTTTTATCACAGTCATCACAGCTAAATGGTTTCTCCCCTGTGTGAATCAATATATGCCTCCCTAGGTCTCCCTTCTGACTGAAGCTCTTCCCACAGTAACCACAACTAAATGGTTTCTCTCCTGTGTGAATCAGTTTATGCATGGTTAGGTTATTCTTGATACTGAAGCTTTTCCCGCAGTCACCACAGCTGAATAATTTCTCCCCTGTGTGAGTCCGTATATGCATAGTTAGGTTCTCCTTGCGATAGAAGCTCTTCCCACAGTCACCACAGATAAATGATCTCTCTCCTGTGTGCATCCTGATGTGTCTGGACAGATATTTCTTTAGTTTGAAGGTCTTGCCACAAACAGGACAGGTGAAAGGTTTCACACCGTGACAGAGTCGGACGTGGGCCTTTAGTTTACAGGTGGATTTGTAGTGTTTATTGCAGAATCTACATTCACTGAGTCTCTTCTTGGTGAGAGTCACATGCTTCTGCAGATCAGCTTTCAGAGCAAAAGATTCACCACAGTCACGGCAGCTGTGAGTTTTTCTAGATGTGGTGCTGGGTTTGGAACAGTGTTTTTCAAATGGTGGACTGGGATCTAATGGTGGACTGGGATCCAATAGTGGACTGGGATCCAATGGTGGACTGGGATCCAATGGTGGACTGGGATCCAATAGAGGACTGCTGTCAAGTCCTACTGTGTAGCTGCTTACAGCTGAGTTGTGTCTGTAGGCATTGTTTTGATTACCTGGAGGGTCACAGGGAATGTAGAGACCCTTTAGGTGGGTCACAGTGACAAAGGGTGTGAGATCCACTGGTTTAGAGTCTCTCTCTCTGTTCTCCACAGTCTGGGTTTGGGGATGAGTCAAGGACTGAAGTGGGTCCTCCTGATCACATTCACTTTTCACACAGGAAGGAGAGAATATGGAGTCTTTGGTAACAAAGAGCCCTTGAAGCTGCTCTTCCTCCTGACTGGTCCTGACTTCCTCCTGTTCCTCTTTAATCTGTTTGGTCTCTGGGTCCTCCTGCCCCAGACTGGGGCTCCACTCCTGCTCACAGTGCTGCTGCTCAGGGGGAACCTCCTCTTCAGAGACAGAGAGCTGCAGGGAGTCTGGAGGGAAGGAGAGGAGGAGCAGAGGTCATCTATAAACCACATAATTAAATAGAACAAATCATACAGGTGAATTACAGCTCTCTATGATTTAAAAAATAAATTGTAAACATGCTTTTTTGGCATGGATGTCTATGAGCGACACAGCCTTTAAACACAGCCT
The DNA here is from genome assembly GCF_002021735.2 of Oncorhynchus kisutch. Taxonomy (NCBI): domain Eukaryota; kingdom Metazoa; phylum Chordata; class Actinopteri; order Salmoniformes; family Salmonidae; genus Oncorhynchus; species Oncorhynchus kisutch. The sequence continues at coordinate 7,697,723 of NC_034189.2, read as the reverse complement.
TTAAACACAGTCTTTAAACACAGCCTTTAAACACAGCCTTTAAACACAGCCTTTAAACACCCGGTAAACACAGCCTTTAAACACAGCCGGTAAACACAGCCGGTAAACACAGCCGGTAAACACCCGGTAAACACAGCCTTTAAACACAGCCTTTAAACACAGCCGGTAAACACAGTCTTTAAACACAGCCTTTAAACACAGCCTTTAAACACAGCCCTTAAACACAGCCCTTAAACACAGCCCTTTAAACACAGCCCTTAAACACAGCCCTTTAAACATGTCTGAGTGAAGTTATCTGGGTATTTTCTCTCATTCCTATAATGGAACACTGTAGCCTTGTTTCAGCCAGGTCAGCAGGGGGGGGGGGGTAAACACACCGCTGCCCATGTGGACAAAAGCCCCGCCTACTTTCTGTATAACCGATAAACAAAACATTGGTTTGTGTTAAAAAACAAAACAATTAAAAAGTGTATATTTTGTATTTTTAAAAGTTATTTAGGAAAATTAGGAATTTGTTATGTTCGAGGTTTCCAAACCCCTTTATTACAATCAAGGATCAATTGTTTCTAGATCAAAACGTTTCACATTTTTACCAAATCATCGTCCTCAGCTAAAACAAAATGGACGTCGAATTACTTCCATGTAGCACTGGAGTCAGAAGGGAAACATAAGGATGAACTTCTAGAAATAGAGTAAATTCAAATAGAATTTTATTCAACATTCGTCAATGGAAAAATGTGTGACGATGCTGTCCAACCAAGCATTGGTACGTCACTGTAATTTCTATCCAATCACAGTAAAATTATTTTTTAAAAGCTACTACTTAAAATTGTCTGAAAGCCTAAAAGGTGTATTCATTTAGTAGAACTATAGCTAACTATCAGTAGATCTATGTACAAACCTATTCTACATAGTTGTATCTCTGGTGTCCTCCGCAGCAGTCTCCGTAGCCGATCATTCTCCTCCTGGTACTCTGCTACAGTTTTCTCAATTGCACCAAAAATCTCCACAGCAGCAGATGCCGTTAAACATTCATTTAACAACACACTCAACAACTGTAGTTTAGACGTTTTCAGTGGACTGAGAGTTGGGTATTCAGCTAGTACGGCTTCTTGACATGGGTTCTCCAGATCACATTCACTTTTCACACAGGAGGTAGTGAATATGGAGTCTTTGGTATCAAAGAGCCCTTGAAGCTGCTCTTCCTCCTGACTGGTCCTGACTTCCTCCTGTTCCTCTTTAATCTGTTTGGTCTCTGGGTTCTCCTGTCCCAGACTGGGGCTCCACTCCTGCTCACAGTGCTGCTGCTCAGGGGGAACCTCCTCTTCAGAGACAGAGGGCTGCAGGGATTCTGGAGGGAAGAAGAGGAGGAGCAGAGGTCATTTATATACTACAAAATGAAATAGAACACTTCAATTATAGATCTCTGATCAACAGGGCTTTCGGGAAGTATACATTACAGACTTATTCAACAATATATATATATTTTTTAAAGGAAATCCTCAGCAATCTACACACAATAACCCATAATGACAAAGCGAAAACAGGTTTTTAGAAATTTGTGCAAAAAATAAAACGGAAATACTTCATTTGGACACCAACTCATTCAATGCTTTTTCTTCATTGTTTACTATTTTCTACATCAAATCAAATTGTATTTGTCACATACACATGGTTATTAGCATTAGTTTACAGCATATTGAATATAGTAGGCTATGGTTAGCATTAGCATTAGTTTACAGCATGTTGAATATAGTAGGCTATGGTTAGCATTAGCATTAGTTTACAGCATATTGAATATAGTAGGCTATTGTTAGCATTAGCATTAGTTTACAGCATGTTGAATATAGTAGGCTACTGTTAGCATTAGCATTAGTTTCAGCATATTGAATATAGTAGGCTATGGTTAGCATTAGCATTAGTTTACAGCATGTTGAATATAGTAGGCTATTGTTAGCATTAGTTTACAGCATGTTGAATATAGTAGGCTATGGTTAGCATTAGCATTAGTTTACAGCATATTGAATATAGTAGGCTATTGTTAGCATTAGCATTAGTTTACAGCATATTGAATATAGTAGGCTATTGTTAGCATTAGCATTAGTTTACAGCATGTTGAATATAGTAGGCTATTGTTAGCATTAGCATTAGTTTACAGCATATTGAATATAGTAGGCTATTGTTAGCATTAGCATTAGTTTACAGCATATTGAATATAGTAGGCTATGGTTAGCATTAGCATTAGTTTACAGCATGTTGAATATAGTAGGCTATTGTTAGCATTAGTTTACAGCATATTGAATATAGTAGGCTATGGTTAGCATTAGCATTAGTTTACAGCATGTTGAATATAGTAGGCTATGGTTAGCATTAGCTTACAGCATGTTGAATATAGCAGGCTATGGTTAGCATTAGCATTAGTTTACAGCATGTTGAATATAGTAGGCTATGGTTAGCATTAGCATTAGTTTACAGCATGTTGAATATAGTAGGCTATGGTTAGCATTAGAATTAGTTTACAGCATGTTGAATATATATATATATACACACAAGATACAGTATATGGTATTGAGTGCAGTATATACATATGAGATGAGTATGTAAACAAAGTGGCATAGTTAAAGTGGCTAGTGATACATGTATTACATAAAGATGCAGTAGATGATATAGAGTACAGTATATACGTATACATATGAGATGAATAATGTAGGGTATAATGTAGGGTATGCTATTCTACATTGTAGAATAATCATGAAGACATCAAAACTATGAAATAACACATATGGAATCATGGAGTAACCAAAAACAAGTGTTAAAATAAATCAAAATATATTTGAGATTCTTCAAAGTAGCCACCCTTTGCCTTGATGACAGCTTTGCAGACTCTTGGCACTGTCTCAACCAGTCTTGAGGTCCTGTTTTTGCTTTGTCATTATGGGGTATTGTGATGTCATTATGGGGTATTGTGATGTCATTATGGGGTATTGTGATGTCATTATGGTGTATTGTGATGTCATTATGGTGTATTGTGATGTCATTATGGGGTATTGTGATGTCATTATGGGGTATTGTGATGTCATTATGGGGTATTGTGATGTCATTATGGGGTAGTGTGTGTAGATTGATGACGGGAGAAAAACAATTGAAACCATTTTAGAATAACGCTGTAACGTAACAAAATTAGGAAGGAAACAAAATCAAGGGGTCTGAATACTTTCCACTGTAGATGCCTTTCTAATCATTTTACAATGCAAAGATAAATAAACCGGTTTTAGCTGTTCTCACTCACAGCTAATTATTCCATCTTGTTGTTATATTTAGTTAACCGTTTAATTTAGTTTTAATGAATAAAAGAGTCACGAGGCTTTTGCTTTCTTGTAATGCAGATACATACACCATTAGAAAACAGCGTCTATTCATGGAAAGTTTGCGAGGATAAGCAAATCAAATCAAATCAGCCCCTGTAAGAGCTCAACTCTCAAGTCAAGTTTATGTTTTGATAAATGTTGAGTTTTGTGTGGAAAATTGACATAAGCATGTTTTGGGGTTCTGTTGGAAGAAATTATAGCTGAAATGATGAATTATGTATACATTTAAATTAGAACCATTTCTTTTAATACTATTATGTTATGGTATGAAATGTATGGGTTCTTGGTTAAGCTGTTACTGAAAATGTAATTAAAAAAATTAATTGTCTGTTCCATGCGGGAAAGGGAGAAGGAGGGCATATATCTTTTCAGACAGATAAGAATGTTTGTTTGATGTTCCATTAGTGGAGGAGAAGATGTCTTTTAGACAGATTGGAATGTTTGTTTTATGAGGGGAGTGGAGGAAGATCTCCAGACCTGAAGACACTGCGCTATTGTGTGGATCGGAGAGGGTGTGAGAAACGGATGATGTCATTTTATGTTGTCTCTTTAAAATGTAAGGTCCTTTGTATTTTTGGTCAGTACTCTCTTGAATTAAAAACGCTGTTACCTGAGTTTAAGACCGGGGCTCTGTCCATTCCTATAATAATAATATGGGTTTTACAATCCCATAGAATGCATTGACGGAGTAATTAATTCTGATTGGTTGGGAAATAATACAGAGGAATTTAGAATTCCACTGACAGGTTCATAAAAGAGGCACCTAATGCTCTGTGGCTACGTCAGGAATTAGTTTCAATTCTAAGAAACAGTTTCACAGTGATTTATTTCAGCAGTATGTACCGGTATGTTAAAAACATCCCTGCTACCGCCACCAAATATCAAACTTAGTTTGAAGTGTTTTTGAGGAAGTTTCAACTTGCAATGGAGCATTTCCTGTAGCGGTCCGACCGTTTCCATGCACGGATTTAAACACTGCTAGCTAATTATGCTAACTCTAGGCTGAAGTAAACTGTATTCCTGGTCCGACTGTTTCCATTCAAGGGTTTAGACACTGCTAGCTAATTATGCTAACTCTAGGCTGAAGTAAACTGTATTCCTGGTCCGACTGTTTCCATTCAAGGGTTTAGACACTGCTAGCTAATTATGCTAACTCTAGGCTGAAGTAAACAATAATTCATTGTAGATTCTGACACAAATCCATTGTAAGGGGCATTTCACCCCAAATATGATTTTATCCCTTTGATAAACTATCCCCCTGAAGGGTTCCTACTTCATCCTCTCTGCCACAACATATGAATTCAGACACTGGTCTCATCACGGGGAAAAAAATGTCATCATTGAGGTATTGAGTCACCATTTTATTTCAGCGGGCTGTCTCTCATTGAAATAACTTCTAAGTCTATTCACAGTACTATTGGGCTGGGACACTGACAGGAGAAACCTGCTGAATGATCAGAGAAATGATAGTCGAAGCAATTCTTTTTTTCGGCTTATTTACAGAAAAACAAGTCCTGGATGCTTTGCTAGCGATAGACAACAAGAAATACACAGCAGCCGACCAATTTGTGTGCAGCTCTTTTGTTATCTGATAAATGTATTTTCAGTGTAAACCAATCAGGGTTTAGGGCTGGGCATCCAATCAGGGTTTAGGCCCAGGGCATCCAATCAGGGTTTAGTCCTGCACTATTACAGCAACCACTGAGAATCTCAATACTTTAGACACTAAAATGACATGTGCTGCTTTGTTTGTGGACTTGTCTAAAGCTTTTGATACGGTTGATCACACTATTTAATTGAATAAAGTTGTCCTCGATAAGCCTGAGGTCTGACGCCTCTTCATGGTTTCAGGACTATATCAGTGACAGAACTCATGGTGATTGATGGGGTTCAGTACATCAAGGTGTTCTGAAGGATCTGTTCTTTTCCCTATTTAGATAAATGCTATTGGTCAATCTGTTAAAAGTGGTACATTTCATCATAAGTGGATTATACTATTATGTACTCAATTGCCCCCCTGCTGACCTGGCTGTGACAAGGCTACAGTCTGATTACCCCACCCCCCCCTGCTGGGACAAGGCTACAGTCTGATTACCCCCCCCGATGAGACAAGGCTACAGTCTGATTACCCCCCCTCCCCCTGCTGAGACAAGGCTACAGTCTGATGACCCCCCCCCCCCCCTCCTGCTGACCTGGCTGTGACAAGGCTACAGTCTGATTACCCCCTCCCCCCGCTGAGACAAGGCTACAGTCTGATTACCCCCTCCCCCCGCTGAGACAAGGCTACAGTCTGATTACCCCCCCTGCTGACCTGGCTGTGACAAGGCTACAGTCTGATGACCCCCCCCCCCCCCCTCCTTCTGACCTGGCTGAGACAAGGCTACAGTCTGATGACCCCCCCCCCCCCCCCTGCTGACCTGGCTGAGACAAGGCTACAGTCTGATTACCCCCCCCAGGAGATTTCCCTTCTTTTTTCATTGAATTCAGAGCCCCTCTAATTTCTTCGATTGACACAGGTGAATCGCAAACTGAGTGGAAATCCATCCTCAATAACAGGGATATCATTCTGAATGTGGCAAATGTAGCTTTCACAACCATCTTCCTGAAATGGTGAGTTGTAAAGGTTTTCATAAAAGGAATTGACAACTGTTGATATTGTAATGGGATCTTTGCATAAAACCTCATTCATTTTGAGTGCTGTTGTAGATTTTAATTTTGTAGTTTCTCTTTTCAAGTGCAAAGAAATTAACCTCCGTTTCTTCCCCCTCTTCAAGCCATTTTGCTCTTGATCTTTGACAGATCTGTGTAAAACTGTTCTCATTCTAGTGGTAAAGATTTGTGACTTCCAAAATTGCAAGTAACTTCCACAGGAATGAGTTTCCTGAAGGACAAAATCTACTTTATTGAGTTTACAATATAACAAAAAAGCTTTTCTTTTTTTTTGTAAGATCTCTCAAACCCTTAGCATTTAGGCTAACGATATTGAGTGAGTTTAAAACAAACTCCTACATAAAAAATATTTTAAAAAGAGACAAACTAGACAACAGATGTGAAAAAAAAAAGTGGCCTGTGTGTGCCTCTGGAGGGGTCACGACCACATTTTCGAGTCAAGTATAAATAGGCTCTTAGCTCCCCTTAGACGTAACCGAGTGCAGATAGTAACTGTACGCTATTTCAATCAGCTTTTCGTCACAAAGACAACTGTAACATTAAAACAAATTATAAATAATTCTTAAAATTGTTGAAATGGTGATCTCTTACAAGTTTCATTAATTGAGTAGAACTATAGCTAGCTATAGGTATAATTGAATACGTTTACAAACCTGTTCTACATAGTTTTATCTCCGGTGTGATCCGCAGCAGTCTCCGTAGCAGAGCATTTTCCTCCTGGTACTCCACTACCGTTTTCTCAACAGCTTCAAAAATATCCACATCAGCCGGCGTTAAACGATCATTTAAAAACAAACTCAACAACTGTAGTTTAGACATTTTCAGTGGACTGGGTGTTTGGGTAGCCTATTTAGTTCAGTCGATATGTCTTTCTTTACTCCACAAAAGGAATGCAAAACCAACAAACTCATCTCCAATCCTACTTCCGTGTTGTAGTGAAATCATTTTTAGAAAACTCAATGGTTCTAGTGAGGGGTCAGCAGCGCCCCCAGCTGGATGGAGGTTTACTGTGCAAGGCAACCTACAGACCAGCCGTAAAAGCAAACGACGACTACATGTCGACAAAACGGTGGTTGTCATAAGTATAGGACGATCTGGGAGAATCAATGATTAAAATCGGGAGTCGACTGAATATCATTACTCTATATAAGATTAAATCAATATCGTCAATGAGCCGCATTAGGTCAGAAGGGATAAGAAACACTATCGGAGAAATGCAATATGTTTTCTTGAAAGCAGATTTGAAATAGATCAATATATTTGATATAATCTGGGCTTTTACTACAAGATCCAGACCAGTAATAAATTCAGGCTGGGGTGTGAATCATTTCTGAAGGTGCCGTATGACCGGTGTAGATTGCGTTATGTTTTGTAATGCTTATCTATCAACACAGGATCAGGGTTCATATTTTATTCCTTGATAATGACAGGAAAAACTTCTAGAAACAAATGCTGTGATGCCCTACTTCTCCAACTCTTCTTCCACACGGGTCGACAATATAACAACCTCGTTTCACCAAAGTGTATAATATAAGGTAGATGCAATGTACAGTATGAAATAATAATGTACAGTATAACCTATGTGTCACGAATCTCGCCGAAGATGGTGCCTCTTCCTGTTCAGGCGGCGCTCGGCGGTCGTCGTCGCCAGCCTATTAGCTGCCATCGATTCCCTTTCCGTTTGTTTCTGTTTATTGGGTTTAATTGGGTACACCTGTTATGAGTTAGTGTTTGTTTGTAGGCTATTTAAGGGCACTAGACCCGCTGGGTATTTGTGTTCTCTGTTATTTTGGTGTATTCCTCATTATTTTCCGGACAGTTTTAGTCCGGTGTATTTTGGACGGGTGGTTTCTTACGCCCTTAGTGTTGGCATGTCCATGTCTCCGCTGTCGTTGGAATAAATAGTTTCACGTGCGACATTACCTGCTTTCTGCGTTTGACTCCTCCACCGCACCATTTGTAGAAGTCATAACACTATGAGCTGGAATAGCCAACTTCCATAATGTATAGTAATGTACAGTATAGCCTATGGGGCTAGCTAACTTTCATAATGTATTATAATGTACAGTATAGCATATGAGCTGGAATAGCCAACTTTCATAATGTATAGTAATGTACAGTATAGCCTATGAGCTGGAATAGCCAACTTTCATAATGTATAGTAATGTACAGTATAGCCTATGAGCTGGGTTAGCCAACTTTCATAATGTATAGTAATGTACAGTATAGCCTATGGGGTTAGCCAACTTTCATAATGTATTATAATGTACAGTATAGCCTATGGGGCTAGCCTTGGGGGAATCGAGCCTTGGGGTACTCCCTTGGTGACAGGCAGTGGCTGAGATAGCAGATGTTCTGACTTTATACACTGTACTCTTAGAGAGAGGTAGTTAGCAAACCAGGCCAAAGACCCCTCAAAGACACCAATACTCCTTAGCTGGCCCACAAGAATGGAATGGTGTACTGTATCAAAAGCTTTGGCCAGGTCAATAAAAATATCAGCACAGTATTGCTTAGAATCAAGGGCAATGGTGACATCATTGAGGACCTTTAAGGTTGCAGTGACACATCCATAACCTGAGCGGAAACCAGATTGCACACCCGAGAGAATACTATAGACATCAAGAAAGCCAGTCAGTTGATTATGGACAAATTTATCTAACACTTTTGATAAACAGGGCAAAATAGAAATAGGCCTATAACAGTTAGGAACAACTTGATCTCCCCCTTTAAATAAAGGATGAACTGTGGCTGCCTTCCAAGCAATGGGAACCTCCCCAGAGAGGAGAGACAGGTTAAAAAGGTCAGAGAAAGGCTTGGCGATGATAGGGGCAGCAACCTTAAAGAAGAAAGGGTCTAAACCACCTGACCCAGATGTTTTTTGGGGGGTAAAATTTAAGGAGCTCCTTTAGCACCTCGGACTCAGTGACTGCCTGCAGGGAGAAACTTTGAAGTGGGGCAGGGGAAAAAAGAGGGAGGAGCATAGATGCTAGTTGAACTAGAAGGGGTAGGAGACATTGAACAAATTGCCCATATGAACAAATAGATTTTAGGCCATGGCCTAAAGAACAGCTACATGATATAATGAAAAGCAGCAAATAGACAAAACATTGGTATCTATTGCATAGATATGACAACTCCTCTCTCTCGCTGTGAAAAACAAAACAAAAACGGGGCTAGTTTTCAGAGCTTTTGGGCGGGTTTTGAGTGGTCATTGGGCCAGACATTTTAGCTTGACCTGTAACCCCTGACTGTCGTTGAGTCCGACACCTCAGACAAGCTCACTTTATATCTAATGAAGGCCAGTGAGGGCTGTGGCGAAACGGAGCTTTTTCCCAAAAAACGTAAATGTCTGAATAATTTAATAGTCCACGAGGAGTACTTAAAACCTGTCTAGGAACAGGGTTCCGCCAACAGCCAAATGAAATTGCAGGGCGCCAAATTAAATCAACAGAAATCTCATAATTCAAAGTTCTCAAACATACAAGTATTAGACACCATTTTAGAGATACAATTCTCGTTAATCCAACCACAGTGTCCGATTTCAAAAAAGATTTTAGGCGAAAGCAGAACATATCATTATGTTAGGTCAGCAACTAGTCACAGAAAGCATACAGCGATTTTCCAACCAAAGAGGAGTCACAAAAAGCAGAAATAGAGATAAAATTAATCACTAACCTTTGATGATCTTCATCAGATGGCACTCATATGACTTCATGTTACACAATACATGTATGTTTTGTTCGATAAAATTCATATTTATATCCAAAAACCTCAGTTTACATTTGGCTTTGCCTCCAAAACATCCCGTGAATTTGCCAAGAGCCACATTTACAGAATTTACAGAAATACTCATAATAAACATTGATAAAAGATACAAGTGTTTTTCACAGAATTAAAGATATACTCCTCCTTAATGCAACCGCTGTGTCAGATTTTTTTTTAAACTTTATGGAAAAAGCACACCAATCTGAGTACGGCGCTCAGAGACCAAAACAACCCAAACACGGCTATCCTCCATGTTGGAGTCAACAGAAGTCCCACAATAAATGTTTGATTTGTTCCATAAAGTCCATAATTTGTCCAAATAACTCCTTTTGGTTCGCGCTTTCAGTACACAATCTAAACTCACGACGCGCGGGCAAGTGCAGGCAAAAGTTCAGACGAAAAGTCATATTACACTCCGTAGAAACATGTCAAATGAAGTATAGAATCTATCTTTAGGATGTTTTTATCATAAATCTTCAATGATGTTCCAAGCGGAGAATTCCTTTGTCTGTAGAAAAGCAATGGAACGCGAGCTAACTTTCACATGAACGAGCGTCACGAGCCCATGGCACTCTGCCAGACACCTGGCTCAATCCCCTCTCAATCCCCCCTCCTTCACTCATTCTCATTGACCACCAAACATTGCTAACGCTAGCTATCCACCTAATATGGTGTTGTTTCTGGTTGTCTCTATGTGCTCTGCAGAGTGTGACTTTCAGTGATGACCATTTGAGGGAACAGACTGCAGGTTGGCTGAGGTGGGACTACTGACAGACCAGACTGGAGGCAAGGTGAGAGGCACAGACGCACCTGTAAATGGTACTGATCGTGTCGGCCTTTAAGGATTCAGAAAAAGAAAAACATTGAGGCAGAGTTGTGGTACTAAAACACTTGAGTGTCTTCCTTGATCCTAGGTCCTGGCAGAGTTGTGCAGACTCAGGACAACTGAGCTTTGGAGGAATATACAGATTTAAAGAGGAGTCCGTCATTTGCTTTCTAATGATCATGATCTTTTCCTCAAAGAAGTTCATGAATTTATTGCTGCTGAAGTGAAAGCCATCCTCTCTTGGGGAATGCTGCTTTTTAGTTAGCATTGCGACAGCATCAAAAATACATTTTGGATTGTTCTTATTTTCCTCAATTAAGTTGGAAAAATAGGATGTTCGAGCAGCAGTGAGGGCTCTTCGATACTGCACAGTACTGTCTTTCCAAGTCAGTCGGAAGACTTCTAGTTTGGTGTGACACCATTTCCGTTCCAATTTTCTGGAAGCTTGCTTCAGAGCTCAGGTATTTTCTGTATACCAGGGAGCTAGTTTCTTATGAGAAATGGTTTTAGTTTTTAGGGGTGCAACTGCATCTAGGGTGTTGCGCAAGGTTAAATTGAGTTCCTCAGTTAGGTGGTTAACTGATTTTTGTCCTCTGATGTCCTTGGGTAGGAGGAGGGAGTCTGGAAGGGCATCAAGGAATCTTTGGGTTGTCTGAGAATTTATAGCCCGACTTTTGATGTTCCTTGGTTGGGGTCTGAGCAGATTATATGTTGCGATTGCAAATAAATAATAAAATGTAATAAAATGGTGGTCCGATAGTCCAGGATTATGAGGAAAAACATTAAGATCCACAACATTTATTCCATGGAACAAAACTAGGTCCAGAATATGACTGTGACAGTGAGTGGGTCCAGAGACATGTTGGACAAAACCCACTGAGTCGATGATGGCTGTAGACTTTTCCATGTGAATATTAAAGTCACCAAAAATGTTAATATTATCTGCTATGATTACAAGGTCCGATAGGAATTCAGGGAACTCAGTGAGGAACGCTGTATATTGCCCAGGAGGCCTGTAAACAGTATCTATAAAAAGTGATTGAGTAGGCTGCATAGATTTCATGACTAGAAGCTCAAAAGACAAAAACATTATTTTTATTTTTGTAAATAAAAATTTGCTATTGTAAATGTTAGCAACACCTCCGCCTTTGCGGGATGCGCGAGGGATATGGTCACTAGTGTAACCAGGAGCTGAGGCCTCATTTAACAGAGTAAACTCATCAGGCTTAAGCCATGTTTCAGTCAGGCCAATCACATCAAGATTATGATCAGTGATTAGTTCATTGACTATAACTGCCTTGGAAGTGAGGGATCTAACATTAAGTAGCCCTATTTTGAGATGTCAGGTATCACGATCTCTTTCAATAATGGCAGGAATGGAGGAGGTGTTTATTCCAGTGAGATTGCTAGAGCAAACACCGCCATGTTTAGTCTTGCCCAACCTAGGTCGAGGCACAGACACCGTTTCAATGGGGATAGCTGAGCTGACTACACTGACTGGTCTGCCTACCCATGTGAGGGACGCAGACTCGGTCTCAACCTTTAAGTCTTTACTGAAGACTCATCTCTTCAGTGGGTCATATGGTTGAGTGTAGTCTGGCCCAGGAGTGTGAAGGTGAACGGAAAGGCTCTGGAGCAACGAACCGCCCTTGTTGTCTCTGCCTGGCCGGTTCCCCTCTTTCCACTGGGATTCTCTGCCTCTAACCCTATTACAGGGGCTGAGTCACTGGCTTACTGGTGCTCTTTCATGCCGTCCCTAGGAGGGGTGTGTCACTTGAGTGGGTTGAGTCACTGACGTGATCTTCCTGTCTGGGTTGGCGCCCCCCCTTGGGTTGTGCCGTGGCGGAGATCTTTGTGGGCTATACTCGGGCTTGTCTCAGGATGGTAAGTTGGTGGTTGAAGATATCCCTCTAGTGGTGTGGGGGCAATGCTTTGGCAAAGTGGGTGGGGTTATATCCTTCCTTTTTGGCCCTGTCCGGGGTTATCATCGGATGGGGTTACAGTGTCTCCTGACCCCTCCTGCCTCAGCCTCCAGTATTTATACTGCATTAGTTTATGTGTCGGGGGGCTAGGGTCAGTTTGTTATATCTGGAGTACTTCTCCTGTCTTATCCGGTGTCCTGTGTGATTTTAAGTATGCTCTCTCTAATTCTCTCTTTCTCTCTCTCTCTCTCTCTCAGAGGACCTGAGCCCTAGGACCATGCCTCAGGACTACCTGGCATGATGACTCCTTGCTGTCCCCAGTCCACCTGGCCGTGCTGCTGCTCCAGTTTCAACTTTTCTGCCTGCGGCTATGGAACACTGACCTGTTCACTGGACGTGCTACCTGTCCCAGACCTGCTGTTTTCAACTCTCTAGAGACAGGAGGAGCGGTAGAGATACTCTTAATGATCAGCTATGAAAACCAACTGACATTTACTCCTGAGGTGCTGACTTGCTGCACCCTCGACAACTACTGTGATTATTATTATTTGACCATGCTGGTCATTTATGAACATTTGAACATCTTGGCCATGTCCTGTTATAATCTCCACCCGGCACAGCCAGAAGAGGACTGGCCACCCCTCATAGCCTGGTTCCTCTCTAGGTTTCTTCCTAGGTTTTGGCCTTTCTAGGGAGTTTTTCCTAGCCACCGTGCTTTTACACCTGCATTGCTTGCTGTTTGTGGTTTTAGGCTGGGTTTCTGTACAGCACTTTGAGATATCAGCGGATGTATGAAGGGCATTGTGGAGCTAGAGGAGTTAGAGCCCTGTCTATGTTGGTAGATAAGATGAGAGCACCCCTCCAGCTAGGATGGAGTCCGTCACTCCTCAGCAGGTCAGGCTTGGTCCTGTTTGTGGGTGAGTCCCAGAAAGAGGGACAATTATCTACAAATTCTATCTTTTTGATTTTCGATTGAGTTGTGAGACTCTGCTGTAGAGCTCATCACTCCCCCTAACTGGGAGAGGGCCAGAGACAATTAGTCGATGCCGACACCTCTTTCTAGCTGATTTACACGCTGAAGCTATGTTGAGCTTGGTGACCTCTGACTGTTTCTTCCTAACATCGTTGGTGCCGACGTGGACAACAATATCCCTATACTCTCTACACTGGTCAGATTTAGCCAGCACCATCTTCAGATCAGCCTTAATGACAAGGTACAAATCTGTCATTCTGCCTCTGAACAGGCAGTCACTGTTCCTAGGCTGTAATTGAAAATAAGAATTTGTTCTTAACTGACTTGCCTAGTTAAATAAAAAATATGTTTTAAGTATAATACTGCGGGTAATGGAGACTAGGGTTTTCAATTTGTCAGAGCTAATGGTTGCGACCACTGGTTGAGCATTCCTACAGCATTCCCCTCCAGAAGCCATGAGAAAGTTGTCTGGCTTCGGGGACCGTGCGAGAGGATTTATACTACTGTCTGTACTTACTGGTGGCACCGACGCTGTTTCATCCTTTCCTACACTGAAATTACGATTGCGTCTGAAGCTGGGCTTGTAGCACAGCTATCTTTGCCATAAGGCGATCGTTCTCCTGTATATTATGAGTACAGCAACTGCATTTAGAAGGCATCATGTTAATTTTACTACTTAGCTTTGGCTGGTGGAGGTCCTGTAGAACCATGTCCAGATAAAGCATCATGTTAATGTTACTACTGGTTGGCTGGTGGAGGTCCTGTAGAACCATGTCCAGATAAAGCATCATGTTAATGTTACTACTTAGCTTCGGCTGGTGGAGGTCCTGGAGAACCACGTCCAGATAAAGCATCATGTTAATGTTACTACTGGTTGGCTGGTGGAGGTCCTGACGAACCATGTCCAGATAAAGCATCATGTTAATGTTACTACTGGTTGGCTGGTGGAGGTCATGTAGAACCATGTCCAGATAAAGCATCATGTTAATGTTACTACTGGTTGGCTGGTGGAGGTCCTGTAGAACCATGTCCAGATAAGGCATCATGTTAATGTTACTACTGGTTGGCTGGTGGAGGTCCTGTAGAACCATGTCCAGATAAAGCGTCCGGGGGGAAAAAGTTTAATGAAAAAAAGTTGAGTGAGGGAAAAACAAAAAATATAAACGTAATTAAAGAGTAAACGCTGTAAAGTTGTCAGGTAGTTTAGCAAAAAAACGCACAGCAGCACAAGTCTGCAAGTTGTGACTGGAAATGACACATATGACCGAAAATCATGGCCTCTAAACCTTCAAGCTGCATACTGGACCCTATTCCAACTAAACTACTGAAAGAGCTGCTTCCTGTGCTTGGCCCTCCTATGTTAAACATAATAAACGGCTCTCTATCCACTGGATGTGTACCAAACTCACTAAAAGTGGCAGTAATAAAGCCTCTCTTGAAAAAGCCAAACCTTGACCCAGAAAATAT
>NC_034189.2:7663770-7677629 GCF_002021735.2 Oncorhynchus kisutch | reverse complement strand
AGAGAGAGAGAAGACTGGCTAGAGAGAGAGAGAGAGAAGACTGGCTGAGAGAGAGAGAGAAGACTGGCTAGAGAGAAGAGAGAAGACTGCTAGAGAGAGAGAGAGAAGACTGGCTAAGAGAGAGAGAAGACTGCTAGAGAGAGAGAGAGAAGACTGGCTAGGGAGAGAAGAAGACTGGCTAGGGAGGAGAGAGAAGACTGGCTAGGGAGAGAGAGAGAGACTGGCTAGAGAGAGAGAGAGAGAAGACTGGCTAGAGAGAGAGAGAGAAGACTGGCTAGAGAGAGAGAGAGAAGACTGGCTAGAGAGAGAGAGAGAGAAGACTGGCTAGAGAGAGAGAGAGAGAGAAGACTGGCTAGAGAGAGAGAGATAAGACTGGCTAGAGAAGAGAGAAGACTGGCTATAGAGAGAGAGAGAAGACTGGCTAGAGAGAGAGAAGACTGGCTAGAGAAGAGAGAAACTGGCTAGAGAGAGAGAGAAAGACTGGCTAGATAGAGAGAGAGAAGACTGGCTAGAGAGAGAGAGAGACTGGCTAGTAGAGAAGAGAGAAGACTGGCTAGAGAGAGAGAGAGAGAAGAGACTGACAATAGAGAGAGAGAGAAGACTGGCAAGAGAAGAGAGAGAAGACTGGCAAGAGAGAGAGAGAGAGAGAAGACTGGCAAGAGAGAGAGAGAGAAGACTGGCAAGAGAGAGAGAGAGAAGACTGGCTAGACAGAGAGAGAGAAGACTGGCTAGACAGAGAGAGAGAAGACTGACAAGAGAGAGAGAGAGAAGACTGGCAAGAGAGAGAGAGAGAAGACTGGCAAGAGAGAGAGAGAGAGAGAAGACTGGCAAGAGAGAGAGAGAGAGAGAAGACTGGCAAGAGAGAGAGAAGACTGGCAAGAGAGAGAGAGAAGACTGGCGAGAGAGAGAAGACTGGCGAGAGAGAGAGAGAAGACTGGCTAGAGAGAGAGAGAGAGAGAAGACTGGCTAGAGAGAGAAGACTGACTAGAGAGAGAGAGAGAGAAGACTGGCTAGAGAGAGAGAGAGAGAGAGAGAAGACTGGCAGAAGAGAGAGAGAAGATGGCTAGAGAGAGAGAGAGAGAGAGAGAGAAGACTGGCTAGAGAGAGAGAGAGAGAGAGAAGACTGGCTAGAGAGAGAGAGAGAAGACTGACTAGAGAGAGAGAGAGAGAGAAGACTGTCTAGAGAGAGAGAAGACTGTCTAGAGAGAGAGACGACTGGCTAGAGAGAGAGAGAGAAGACTGGCTAGAGAGAGAGAGAGAGAGAGAAGACTGGCTAGAGAGAGAGAGAGAGAAGACTGGCAAGAGAGAGAGAGAGAAGACTGGCGAGAGAGAGAGAAGACTGGCTAGAGAGAGAGAGAGAGAGAAGACTGGCTAGAGAGAGAGAGAGAGAAGACTGACTAGAGAGAGAGAGAGAGAAGACTGACTAGAGAGAGAGAGAAAGAAGACTGACTAGAGAGAGAGAGAGAGAAGACTGGCTAGAGAGAGAGAGAGAAGACTGGCTAGAGAGAGAGAGAGAGAGACTGGCTAGAGAGAGAGAGAAGACTGGCTAAGAGAGAGAGAGAGAAGACTGGCTAGAGAGAGAGAGAGAAGACTGGCTAGAGAGAGAGAGAGAGAGAAGACTGGCTAGAGAGAGAGAGAGAGAAGACTGGCTGAGAGAGAGAGAGAAGACTGGCTAGAGAGAGAGAGAGAAGACTGGCTAGAGAGGAGAGAGAGAGAAGACTGGCTAGAGAGGAGAGAGAGAGAGAGAAGACTGACTGGCTAGAGAGAGAGAAGAGAGAGAGAAAAGACTGGGCTAGAGAGAGAGAGAGAAGACTGGCTAGAGAGAGAGAGAGAAGACTGGCTAGAGAGAGAGAGAAGACTGGCTAAGAGAGAGAGAGAGAAGACTGGCTAGAGAGAGGGAGAAGACTGGCTAGAGAGAGAGAGAGGGAGAAGACTGGCTAGAGAGAGAATGAGAAGACTGCTAGAGAGAGAGAGAGAAAAGACTGGCTAGAGAGAGAGAGAGAAAAGACTGGCTAGAGAGAGAGAGAGAAGACCTGGCTAGAGGAGAGAGAGAGAAGACTGGCTAGAGAGAGAAGACTTGGCTAGAGAGAGAAAGACTGGCTAGAGGAGAGAAGACTGGCTAGAGAGAGAGGAAGACTGGCTAGAGAGAGAGAAGACTGGCTAGAGAGAGAGAGAGAGAGAAAGACTGGCTAGAGAGAGAGAGAGAGAGAAGACTGGCTAGAGAGAGGGAGAGAAGACTGGCTAGAGAGAGAGAGAGAAGACTGGCTAGAGAGAGAGAGAGAGAAGACTGGCGAGAGAGAGAGAAGACTGGCTAGAGAGAGAGAGAGAAGACTGGCTAGAGAGAGAGAGAGAAGACTGGCTAGAGAGAGAGAGAAGACTGGCTAGAGAGAGAGAGAGAAGACTGGCTAGGGAGAGAGAGAAGACTGGCTAGGGAGAGAGAGAGAAGACTGGCTAGGGAGAGAGAGAGAAGACTGGCTAGAGAGAGAGAGAGAGAAGACTGGCTAGAGAGAGAGAGAGAAGACTGGCTAGAGAGAGAGAGAGAAGACTGGCTAGAGAGAGAGAGAGAGAAGACTGGCTAGAGAGAGAGAGAGAGAAGACTGGCTAGAGAGAGAGAGATAAGACTGGCTAGAGAGAGAGAGAAGACTGGCTAGAGAGAGAGAGAAGACTGGCTAGAGAGAGAGAAGACTGGCTAGAGAGAGAGAGAAGACTGGCTAGAGAGAGAAACTGGCTAGAGAGAGAGAGAAGACTGGCTAGAGAGAGAGAGAGAAGACTGGCTAGAGAGAGAGAGAGAAGACTGGCTAGAGAGAGAGAGAGAAGACTGGCTAGAGAGAGAGAGAGAAGACTGGCTAGAGAGAGAGAGAAGACTGGCTAGAGAGAGAGAGAGAAGACTGGCTAGAGAGAGAGAGAGAAGACTGGCTAGAGAGAGAAGACTGGCTAGAGAGAGAGAGAAGACTGGCTAGAGAGAGAGAAGACTGGCTAAGAGAGAGAGAGAGAAGACTGGCTAGAGAGAGAGAGAGAAGACTGGCTAGAGAGAGAGAAGAGAAGACTGGCTAGAGAGAGAGAGAGAGAAGACTGGCTAGAGAGAGAGAGATAAGACTGGCTAGAGAGAGAGAGAAGACTGGCTAGAGAGAGAGAGAAGAACTGGCTAGAGAGAGAGAAGACTGGCTAGAGAGAGGAGAAGACTGGCTAGAGAGAGAGAGAGAAGACTGGCTAGAGAGAGAGAGAGAGAAGACTGGCTAGAGAGAGAGAGAGAGAAGACTGGCTAGAGAGAGAGAGAGAAGACTGGCTAGAGAGAGAGAGAGAAGACTGGCTAGAGAGAGAGAGAGAAGACTGGCTAGGGAGAGAGAGAAGACTGGCTAGAGAGAGAGAGAGAAGACTGGCTAGAGAGAGAGAGAAGACTGGCTAGAGAGAGAAGACTGGCTAGAGAGAGAGAGAGAAGACTGGCTAGAGAGAGAGAAGACTGGCTAGAGAGAGAGAGAGAAGACTGGCTAGAGAGAGAGAGAGAAGACTGGCTTAGAGAGTGAGAGAGAAGACTGGCTAGAGAGAGAAGACTGGCTAGAGAGAGAGAGAGAAGACTGGCTAGAGAGAGAGAGAAGACTGGCTAGAGAGAGAGAAGACTGGCTAGAGAGAGAGAGGGAGAGAAGACTGGCTAGAGAGAGAGAGAGAGAAGACTGGCTAGAGAGAGAGAGAGAGAAGACTGGCTAGAGAGAGAGAGATAGAAGACTGGCTAGAGAGAGAGAGAGAAGACTGGCTAGAGAGAGAAGACTGGCTAGAGAGAGAGAGAGAAGACTGGCAAAGAGAGAGAGAGAGGACTGGCTAGAGAGGGAGAGAGAAGACTGGCTAGAGAGAGAGAGAGAGAAGACTGGCTAGAGAGAGAGAGAGAAGACTGGCTAGAGAGAGAGAGAGAGAAGACTGGCTAGAGAGAGAGAGAGAGAAGACTGGCTAGAGAGAGAGAGAGAAGACTGGCTAGAGAGAGAAGACTGGCTAGAGAGAGAGAGAGAGAAGACTGGCTAGAGAGAGAGAGAGACTGGCTAGAGAGTGAGAGAGAGAAGACTGGCTAGAGAGAGAGAGAAGCCTGGCTAGAGAGAGAGAGAGAAGACTGGCTTGAGAGAGAGAGAGAAGACTTGCTAGAGAGAGCGAGAGAGAAGACTGGCTACAGAGAGCGAGAGAGAAGACTGGCTAGAGAGAGCGAGAGAGAAGACTGGCTAGAGAGAGAGAGAGAGAGAAGACTGGCTAGAGAGAGAGAGAGAGATAGAAGACTGGCTAGAGAGAGCGAGAGAGAAGACTGGCTAGAGAGAGAGAGAAGGCTGGCTAGAGAGAGAGAGAGAAGGCTGGCTAGAGAGAGAGAGAGAAGGCTGGCTAGAGAGAGAGAGAGAAGACTGGCTAGAGAGAGAGAGAGAGAAGACTGGCTAGAGAGAGAGAGAGAGAGAGAGAGAAGACTGGCTAGAGAGAGAGAGAGAGAGAGAGAGAAGACTGGCTAGAGAGAGAGAGAGAGAGAGAGAGAGAAGACTGGCTAGAGAGAGAGGGAAGACTGGCTAGAGAAAGAGAGCGAGAAGACTGGCTAGAGAGAGAGAGAAGGAGAGAGAGAAGACTGGCTAGGGAGAGAGAAAGACAGACCGTAGACAGGTTGGAGAGTGGCTGGCTTGCTTGCGAGTTCTTTGTTTCTGGCCATTTTGAGTCTGGCCATTTTGAGTCGAACCCACAAATGGTGACGCTCCAGATACTCAACTAGTGTAAAGAAGGGCAGTTTTATTGCTTCTTTAATCAGGACACAGTTTTCAGCTGTGCTAAAATAATGAATAATAAATCAATAATTACCTAAGGGTTTGGCTGTGTAATAGAATTGAACCTTTTGCTGAGGCAGTTTATTTTCTCTCATAATGAACTGTTCACATTTCCACTGTGTGTGACGTTGGAAAATGGGGAATTTACCCCTTTTTCTCCCCAATTTCATGGTATCCAATTGTTGTAGTAGCTACTATCTTATCTCATCGCTACAACTCCTGTACTGGCTCGGGAGAGACGAAGGTTGAAAGTCATGCGTCCTCCGATACACAACCCAACCAAGCCGCACTGCTTCTTAACACAGCGCTCATCCAACCCAGAAGCGAGCCGCACCAATGTGTCAGAGGAAACACCGTGCACCTGGCTTAGCGCACACTGCATCAGGATAACCTCACACTCAACGTCAACAAAACTAAGGAGATGATTGTGGACTTCAGGAAACAGCAGAGGGAACACCCCCCCATCCACATCGATGGAACAGTAGTGGAGAGGGTAGCAAGTTTTAAGTTCCTCGGCATACACATCACAGACAAACTGAATTGGTCCACTCACACAGACAGCATCGTGAGGAAGGCGCAGCAGCGCCTCTTCAACCTCAGGAGGCTGAAGAAATTCGGCTTGTCACCAAAAGCACTCACAAACTTCTACAGATGCACAATCGAGAGCATCCTGGCGGGCTGTATCACCGCCTGGTATGGCAACTGCACCGCCCTCAACCGTAAGGCTCTCAAGAGGGTAGTGAGGTCTGCACAACGCATCACCGGGGGCAAACTACCTGCCCTCCAGGACACCTACACCACCCGATGCTACAGGAAGGCCATAAAGATCATCAAGGACATCAACCACCCGAGCCACTGCCTGTTCACCCCGCTGTCATCCAGAAGGCGAGGTCAGTACAGGTGCATCAAAGCTGGGACCGAGAGACTGAAAAACAGCTTCTATCTCAAGGTCATCAGACTGTTAAACAGCCACCACTAACATTGAGTGGCTACTGCCAACACACTGTCAATGCCACTGACTCTACTCCAGCCACTTTAATCATGGGAATTGATGGGAAATGATGTATATATATCACTAGCCACTTTAAACAATGCTACCTTATATAATGTTACTTACCCTACATTATTCATCTCATATGCATACGTAGATACTGTACTCTATATCATCGACTGCATCCTTATGTAATACATGTATCACTAGCCACTTTAACTATGCCACTAGGTTTACATACTCATCTCATATGTATATACTGTACTCGATATCATCTACTGTATCTTGCCTATGCTGCTCTGTACCATCACTCATTCATATATCTTTATGTACATATTCTTTATCCCCTTACACTGTGTATAAGACAGTAGTTTTTTGGGGAATTGTTAGTTAGATTACTTGTTCGTTATTACTGCATTATCGGAACTAGAAGCACAAGCATTTCGCTACACTCGCATTAACATCTGCTAACCATGTGTATGTGACAAATAAATTTGATTTGATTTGATTTGAGGATAGATAATAATGAGGTATTTGAGGTAGATATGTACATGAAGGCAGGGTAAAGTGACTAGGCATCAGGATAGATAATAATAAGGTATTTGAGGTAGATATGTACATGACGGCAGGGTAAAGTGACTAGACATCAGGATAGATAATAATAAGGTATTTGAGGTAGATATATACATGAAGGCAGGGTAAAGTGACTAGACATCAGGATAGATAATAATACGGTATTTGAGGTAGATATGTACATGAAGGCAGGGTAAAGTGACTAGGCATCAGGATAGATAATAATACGGTATTTGAGGTAGATATGTACATGAAGGCAGGGTAAAGTGACTAGACATCAGGATAGATAATAATAAGGTATTTGAGGTAGATATGTACATGAAGGCAGGGTAAAGTGACTAGTCATCAGGATAGATAATAATAAGGTATTTGAGGTAGATATGAACATGAAGGCAGGGTAAAGTGACTAGGCATCAGGATAGATAATAATAAGGTATTTGAGGTAGATATGTACATGAAGGCAGGGTAAAGTGACTAGGCATCAGGATAGATAATAATAAGGTATTTGAGGTAGATATGTACATGAAGGCAGGGTAAAGTGACTAGTCATCAGGATAGATAATAATAAGGTATTTGAGGTAGATATGTACATGAAGGCAGGGTAAAGTGACTAGGCATCAGGATAGATAATAATAAGGTATTTGAGGTAGATATGTAGATGAAGGCAGGGTAAAGTGACTAGGCATCAGGATAGATAATAATAAGGTATTTGAGGTAGATATGTACATGAAGGTAAAGTGACTAGGCATCCGGATAGATAATAATAAGGTATTTGAGGTAGATATGTACATGAAGGCAGGGTAAAGTGACTAGGCATCAGGATAGATAATAATAAGGTATTTGAGGTAGATATGAACATGAAGGCAGGGTAAAGTGACTAGGCATCAGGATAGATAATAATAAGGTATTTGAGGTAGATATGTACATGAAGGTAGGGTAGGCATCAGGATAGATAATAATAAGGTATTTGAGGTACATGAATGAAGGGTAAAGTGACTAGACATCAGGATAGATAATAATAAGGTATTTGAGGTACATGAATGAAGGGTAAAGTGACTAGGCATCAGGATAGATAATAATAAGGTATTTGAGGTAGATATGTACATGAAGGCAGGGTAAAGTGACTAGTCATCAGGATAGATAATAACAAGGTATTTGAGGTAGATATGTACATGAAGGCAGGGTAAAGTGACTAGACATCAGGATAGATAATAATAAGGTATTTGAGGTAGATATGTACATGAAGGCAGGGTAAAGTGACTAGACATCAGGATAGATAATAATAAGGTATTTGAGGTACATGAATGAAGGGTAAAGTGACTAGACATCAGGATAGATAATAATAAGGTATTTGAGGTACATGAATGAAGGGTAAAGTGACTAGGCATCAGGATAGATAATAATAAGGTATTTGAGGTAGATATGTACATGAAGGCAGGGTAAAGTGACTAGGCATCAGGATAGATAATAATAAGGTATTTGAGGTAGATATGTACATGAAGGCAGGGTAAAGTGACTAGTCATCAGGATAGATAATAATAAGGTATTTGAGGTAGATATGTACATGAAGGCAGGGTAAAGTGACTAGTCATCAGGATAGATAATAATAAGGTATTTGAGGTAGATATGTACATGAAGGCAGGGTAAAGTGACTAGGCATCAGGATAGATAATAATAAGGTATTTGAGGGACATGAAGGAAGGGTAAAGTAATAATATGAGTAAAACAAAGAACCGAGTAGTAGCAGCAGCCGCTCAAGATGGTGTGTGTGTGTGTGTGTACATATGTGACCAACCACCTCAATTCGGTCCTATGTAGCAAATTTAGCTATTGTTTTTATTCTTGTTTTTTTTACATGAAATAAAAGTTAGAGACTCAGAGCTATAAAATGATCAATCAATATAATCAATATCAATATCAATATATATATATATAATTTTATATCAAACACTACAGATGAGGAACAATGGGAAAGTAGTTCTGCTTTGAAAGTTGATAAACTTGTCACCCCACTTTTGAGATAATGGTCTTTGAATGTTTTGGTACACCTACTGGAGAGCTCTTCTGTCTACACCTATTCGGCATCGTTCACACCCTCTTAAGCTTTAGCCCCGCCCATCTCATTAAGGATTCGCATGTGAGGTCATGTGCTAAACAGAGCGAGTAAGGAAGTGTCACATCAAATCCAATTGTATTGGTCGCGTACACATATTTAACAGATTGTTATTGTGGGTGTAGAGAAATGCTTGTGTTCCTAGCGCCAACAGTGCGGTCATATCTAACAATACACACACACACACACACATCTAAAATAATGGAATTAAGAAATGTAGAAATATTAGAACGAGCAATCTGGTTAGAGCCAGTTTGTGCTGTTCTGTGAAGGGAGTAGTACACAGCGTTGTACAAGATCTTCAGTTTCTTGGCAATTTATTACATCATTTCCCAGAACAAGAATAGACATGTTTCAGTAGAAATAGTTTCAGAAGAAAGTTATTTGTTTCTGGCCATTTTGAGCCTGTAATCGAACCCACAAATGCTGACGCTCCAGATACTCAACTAGTCTAAAGAAGGCCAGTTTAATTGCTTCTTTAATCAGAACAACAGTTTTCAGCTGTGCTAACATAATTGCAAAAGGGTTTTCTAATGATCAATTAGCCTTTTAAATTGATCAACTTGGATTAGCTAAAACAACGTGCCATTGGAACACAGGAGGGATGGTTGCTGATAATGGGCCTCTGTACACCTATGTAGATATTCCATTAAAAAACGACTGTTTCCAGCTACAATAGTCATTTACAACATTAACAATATCTACACTGTACTTCTGATCAATTTGATGTTATTTTAATGGACAAAAAATGTGCTTTTCTTTCAAAAAACAAGGACATTTCTAAGTGACCCCAAACTTCTGAACGGTAGTGTATGTGTATATGTGTGTGTTTGGATGTATAGACGTTATGGACACTGTGGATAGAATATTTAGTATATCTGTAGAATACAGTGGGGCAAAAAGTATTTAGTCAGCCACCAATTGTGCAAGTTCTCCCACTTAAAAAGATGAGACCTGTAATTTTCACCTATGATGAAAATTACAGGCCTCTCTCATCTTTTTAAGTGGGAGAACTTGCACAATTGGTGGCTGACTAAATACTTTTTTTGCCCCACTGTATGTAGGATAGAATAGTGTGTATATATACAGTAACAGTTCAATAGGATGTCCTTGACTAGAATACAATGTGTGTGTATACAGTGGGGCAAAAAAGGTATTTAGTCACAGGATACATAAGATGTGGACGGTACACGGAAATGGTTACCTGCGTATTGGTATCGTAGCAACATCAAACAGAAAGTGTCCTGATATAAATAGTTTTTAATTATTAGATGATGTTTACCCAGACAGACTTGTCTAAGTTGATGTGTCATGTGAAGGAAATGTTGTAACCCCCCCCCCCCCCCCACCCCCCACCCACCCAGCCATATCCAGCTATGTGGATGGGTCACGATTGTCTAGACATGTACTCATGTTCATGAAATACAATAGAAGGCCGTAATCACCCCCAGACACACCTGGCTAACTTGATGGGTCATCATTTGGCAAAGTGGAGTCTTTTGTGACCATAATAATGAACCATAATCCCAACTAATCCCAGACCCTACTACTAATTAAATAATGAACCATAATCCCAGACCCTACTACTAGTTAAATAATGAACCATAATCCCAACCCTTACTACTAGTTAAATAATGAACCATAATCCCAACCCCTACTACTAGTTAAATAATGAACCATAATCCCAACCCCT
Organism: Oncorhynchus kisutch; assembly: GCF_002021735.2. Classification (NCBI taxonomy): domain Eukaryota; kingdom Metazoa; phylum Chordata; class Actinopteri; order Salmoniformes; family Salmonidae; genus Oncorhynchus; species Oncorhynchus kisutch. The sequence goes on along the minus strand of NC_034189.2, from coordinate 7,667,475 downwards.
ACTACTAGTTAAATAACGAACCATAATCCCAACCCCTACTACTAGTTAAATAATGAACCATAATCCCAACCCTTACTACTAGTTAAATAATGAACCATAATCCCAACCCCTACTACTAGTTAAATAATGAACCATAATCCCAACCCTACTACTAGCTAACCAACAAACCATAATCCCAACCCTTACTACTATTCACGCCTGTCTGGTTCACGCCTGTCTGGTTCACGCCTGTCTGATTCACGCCTGTCTGATTCACGCCTGTCTGATTCACGCCTGTCTGATTCACGCCTGTCTGATTCACGCCTGTCTGATTCACGCCTGTCTGATTCACGCCTGTCTGATTTACACCTGTCCCGTTACTGAGGTCTCGGGAATGCCCTGTCCCGTTACTGAGGTCTCGGGAATGCCCTGTCCCGTTACTGAGGCCTCGGGAATGCCCTGTCCCGTTACTGAGGCCTCGGGAATGCCCTGTCCCGTTACTGAGGCCTCGGGAATGCCCTGTCCCGTTACTGAGGCCTCGGGAATGCCCTGTCCCGTTACTGAGGCCTCGGGAATGCCCTGTCCCGTTACTGAGGCCTCGGGAATGCCCTGTCCCGTTACTGAGGCCTCGGGAATGCCCTGTCCCGTTACTGAGGCCTCGGGAATGCCCTGTCCCGTTACTGAGGCCTCGGGAATGCCCTGTCCCGTTACTGAGGCCTCGGGAATGCCCTGTCCCGTTACTGAGGCCTCGGGAATGCCCTGTCCCCTTACTGAGGCCTCGGGAATGCCCTGTCCCCTTACTTGAGGCCTCGGGAATTGCCCTGTCCCTTACTGAGGCTCGGGAAGCCCTGTCCCCTTACTGAAGGGCCTCAGGGAATGGCCCTGTCCCCTTACTGAGGTCTCGGAATGCCCTTCCCCTACTGCGGTCGGGAATGCCCTGTCCCCTTACTGAGGTCTCGGAATGCCCTGTCCCCTTACTGAGGTCTCGGGAATGCCCTGTCCCCTTACTGAGGTCTCGGGAATGCCCTGTCCCCTTACTGAGGTCTCGGGAATGCCCTGTCCCCTACTGAGGTCTCGGGAATGCCCTGTCCCCTTACTGAGGTCTCGGGAATGCCCTGTCCCCTTACTGAGGTCTCGGGAATGCCCTGTCCCCTTACTGAGGTCTCGGGAATGCCCTGTCCCCTTACTGAGGTCTCGGGAATGCCCTGTCCCCTTACTGAGGTCTCGGGAATGCCCTGTCCCCTTACTGAGGTCTCGGAATGCCCTGTCCCCTTACTGAGGTCTCGGGAATGCCCTGTCCCCTTACTGAGGTCTCGGGAATGCCCTGTCCCCTTACTGAGGTCTCGGGAATGCCCTGTCCCCTTACTGAGGTCTCGGGAATGCCCTGTCCCCTTACTGAGGTCTCGGGAATGCCCTGTCCCCTTACTGAGGTCTCGGGAATGCCCTGTCCCCTTACTGAGGTCTCGGGAATGCCCTGTCCCCTTACTGAGGTCTCGGGAATGCCCTGTCCCCTTACTGAGGTCTCGGGAATGCCCTGTCCCCTTACTGAGGTCTCGGGAATGCCCTGTCCCCTTACTGAGGTCTCGGGAATGCCCTGTCCCCTTACTGAGGTCTCGGGAATGCCCTGTCCCCTTACTGAGGTCTCGGGAATGCCCTGTCCCCTTACTGAGGTCTCGGGAATGCCCTGTCCCCTTACTGAGGTCTCGGGAATGCCCCTGTCCCCTTACTGAGGTCTCGGGAATGCCCTGTCCCCTTACTGAGGTCTCGGAATGCCCTGTCCCCTTACTGAGGTCTCGGGAATGCCCTGTCCCCTTACTGAGGTCTCGGGAATGCCCTGTCCCCTTACTGAGGTCTCGGGAATGCCCTGTCCCCTTACTGAGGTCTCGGGAATGCCCTGTCCCCTTACTGAGGTCTCGGGAATTGCCCTGTCCCCTTACTGAGGTCTCGGGAATGCCCTGTCCCCTTACTGAGGTCTCGGGAATGCCCTGTCCCCTTACTGAGGTCTCGGGAATGCCCTGTCCCCTTACTGAGGTCTCGGGAATGCCCTGTCCCCTTACTGAGGTCTCGGGAATGCCCTGTCCCCTTACTGAGGTCTCGGGAATGCCCTGTCCCCTTACTGAGGTCTCGGGAATGCCCTGTCCCCTTACTGAGGTCTCGGGAATGCCCTGTCCCCTTACTGAGGTCTCGGGAATGCCCTGTCCCCTTACTGAGGTCTCGGGAATGCCCTGTCCCCTTACTGAGGTCTCGGGAATGCCCTGTCCCCCTTACTGAGGTCTCGGGAATGGTACACCAGTATCACCAGTAGTACAATTACCGTTCATTACCATTTATCATCGACAATGTTTGTTGATTTCAGTCAATTCTGTTAATGCATTCAGTATATTATTGTTATTACAGTCTTACCGTTGTAGGAGTGGACACGTTATTTGCAGAGCGCACAACCTAAACTACACTTGTGAGGAAACAGTTATATCATTGTTTTATTTTAGGTTTATTTCATTCCCTTTACGAGTTGTCAATTTAATTGATTTTGAACGGAGAAACCTCCAAACAAAAGACAATCTGAGTAAGGACACACACCTAAATACACATAGAAGTAGACCTATAGGCTACCTGGCCCTGATTACACATAGAAGTAGGCCAAGGCTACCTGGCCTGGGTGCAAATGTAGACCTTTAAATGTTCCCATCTGGAGATCTGATAGTATTTCTGAGTGTCTTAATTAGAGGTTGACCACAACCGCGGTCGTAGGCAGAAGCAGGCGCGTAAACATTCATTCAAACAGCACTTTCGTGCGTTTTCCCAGCAGCCCTTCGTTGTGAGTCAACATTGCGCTGTTGATGACTTCAAGCCTATCAACTCCCGAGATGAGGCTGGTGTAACCGAAGTGAAATGGCTGGCTATTTAGCGCGCTAATAGCGTTTCAAACTTCACTCGCTCTGAGCCTTGGGGTGGTTGTTCCCCTTAAACTGCATGGGTAACGCTGCTTCGAGGGTGGCTGTTGTCGTTGTGTTGCTGGTTCGAGCCCAGGGAGGAGCGAGGAGAGGGACGGAAGCTATACTGTTACACTAGCAATACTAAAGTGCCTATAAGAACATCCAATAGTCAAAGGTTAATGAAATACAAATGGTATAGAGGGAAATAGTCCTATAATTCCTATAATAACTACAACCTAAAACTTCTTACCTGGGAATATTGAAGACTCATGTTAAAAGGAACCAGCAGCTTTCATATGTTCTCATGTTCTGAGCAAGGAACTGAAACGTTAGCTTTCTTACATAGCACATATTGCACTTTTACTTTCTTCTACAACACTGTGTTTTTGCATTATTTAAACCAAATTGAACATGTTTCATTATCTACTTGAGGGACAGCCCTAATCATCAGTAACCATTGCCTGAATGGGGCACTATAATAATGAACATTGAAAGCAGAATTATCTGAGATGTCATGGAAAACTAGGAGGTGTGTCCCAATGCCACCTTATTCCCTATAGGACCACCACTACTTTTGGTCAGGGCCCATTGGGTGTGTGGGGAAGCTAACTGGTAAAAGAGAAGTCAAGAGACAATGAGGCTGTTTTGTGAAATGGGTTGAGAACAGCTGTGATTTTTTACAGGTCGTAATGTTTAGCTGGTCATGGATTTTTACCCTTTATTTAACCTTTATTTAACTAGGCAAGTCAGTTAAGAACAAATTCTCATTTACAATGGTGTCCTACCCCCC
>NC_034189.2:7616270-7658770 GCF_002021735.2 Oncorhynchus kisutch | reverse complement strand
AGCTTCTTCTGTTGGCACTCCAATATGTCCCATAAACATCACAAATGGTCCTTTTGTTCGATTAATTCCGTCGATATATATCCAAAATGTCCATTTATTTGGCGCGTTTGATCCAGAAAAACACCGGTTCCAACTTGCGTAATGTGACTACAAAATATCTCAAAAGTTACCTGTAAACTTTGCTAAAACATTTCAAACTACTTTTGTAATACAACTTTAGGTATTTTTTTTACGTAAAATAATCGATAAAATTGAAGACGGGATGATCTGTGTTCAATACCGGAGGAAAACAAACTGTAGCATGCTTTCTGGTCACGCGCCTCTATCAAACAGTACACTTAAAGTTACCCTCGTTCAAGATGGCCGTACGTTTTCATTACACAAAGGAAAAACCTCAACCAATTTCTGAAGACTGTTGACATCCAGTAGAAGCAATAGGAAATGGAAGAAGGTCCCTTAGAAATCTGGATTCCCATTGAAAACCCATTGAAAAGAGTGACCCCCCCCCCCAAAAAAAAATCTGAATGTTTTGTACTCCACCTGCTAAATAAATTCTGTTATACTCACAGAGTGAGTATAAGAGAACTTCAGAGTGTTTTCTATAAAAATCTAATAATAGTATGCATGTCTTATCCTCTGGGGATGAGTAGCAGGCAGTTGCATTTGGGCATTTCATCCGGACATGAAAATACTGCCCCTGTCACCAAGAAGTTAACAACGAATTGCAGTTAGTTTCAGAATTGGTGGCAAGGAATAAGTTAGTCCTAAATATTTACAAAACTAAAAGCATTGTATTTGGGACAAATCTTTCGCTAAACCCTGTAAATCTTTTTAGAATTGTAGAACTGCCTTTAATTTTGCAGGACCCAGAAAGAGTAGATGTTGCCTTGGCAACAACTAACAGGGATCCATAATACATACAAATAAGACCCACTAACTAAATTATTTTTATCAAAACAGTTTAACCTGTTTTATTTTTTAGTTGTTGCAATAATCACAGATCATCTATCTGAGTTTTATATAATTGTGTTTTTACGCTTATTGTACATTTTTATAAAAGACTAGAGAGCGAGTATAACAGTCTTTGGCAAAAATTCTGCGAGCTGTACGTGGTACTGCAATCCCGCTTGAGAAGCTGAGCATTCATTTTCCAGAATCAACATTCATTGATACTCCTGTTTTTAGTAGTGTCTGTTTTGTGTACAGTATGAGTAGTTGAGACATAAAAAGGGTATTTTCTTCGAAAGGTTAACTTCTCTATTACAGTAAAATAACGTCTCAATGTGTTTTGCTTTCCATATGACCAATTTCTGGTGGACCGAACCTCAAAAGGAAATAGTGAGTTGAAATCGCTTGTCAGAGAGGAAGAAGTGATCTCTCATTTGTGTCGGTGTGAGTGGCAGGGGCAGGGGGAGGGGCTTATAGTGTGTAAACAGGAAGAGGCGACGCGAGGGTTTAAAAATATTTGACTATGGGCCCTCGGATCCTCATAAAGTTCAACAGCTGCACCACTGAGAGCATCTTGACTGGCTGCACCACTGAGAGCATCTTGACTGGCTTCACCACTGAGAGCATCTTGACTGGCTGCACCACTGAGAGCATCTTGACTGGCTGCACCACTGAGGGCATCTTGGCTGGCTGCACCACTGAGAGCATCTTGACTGGCTGCACCACTGAGAGCATCTTAACTGGCTGCACCACTGAGAGCATCTTGACTGGCTACACCACTGAGAGCATCTTGACTGGCTGCATCACCGCTTGGCATTTGACCTCAAGGCGCTACAGAGGGTAGTGTGTACAGCCCAATACATCACTGGGCAGCTCCCTGCCATCCAGGACCTCTATACCAGGCGGTGTCAGACCCAAGCCATTTCCTCTGCTTCCGCACGGCAAGCGGTACCAGGGCACCAAGTCTGTAACAAACAGGACCATGAACAGCTTCTACCCCCCCAAACTGACAAACAAGACTGCTACCTGCTACCCCCCCCCCCCCCAAACTGACAAACAAGACTGCTACCTGCTACCCCCCCCCCCCCCAAACTGACAAACAAGACTGCTACCTGCTACCACCCCCCCCCCCAAAACTGACAAACAAGACTGCTACCTGCGTTGACCCTTATTTGCACGGACTCTACACACACTCACACACGCTGGACTCTACCCGCACACTCACACATACTTACACACACACACACACCCCAACACACACACACACTCACCATATCATCTGCTGCTACTGTCTATCATTTATCCTGTTGTCTAGTCACCTAACCCTGGACCTGTATGTACATAGATACCTCAAGTACCTGGTACCCCTACACATCGACTCAGTACTGGTACTCCCTGTATATAGCCATGTTATTACCTGGTACTCCCTGTATATAACCATGTTATTACCTGGTACTTCCTGTATACAGCCATGTTATTACCTGGTACTTCCTGTATACAGCCATGTTATTACCTGGTACTTCCTGTATACAGCCATGTTATTACCTGGTACTTCCTGTATATAGCCATGTTAATACCTGGTACTTCCTGTATACAGCCATGTTATTACCTGGTACTTCCTGTATACAGCCATGTTATTACCTGGTACTTCCTGTATACAGCCATGTTATTACCTGGTACTTCCTGTATATAGCCATGTTATTACCTGGTACTTCCTGTATATAGCCATGTTATTACCTGGTACTTCCTGTATACAGCCATGTTATTACCTGGTACTTCCTGTATACAGCCATGTTATTACCTGGTACTTCCTGTATACAGCCATGTTATTACCTGGTACTTCCTGTATATAGCCATGTTATTACCTGGTACTTCCTGTATATAGCCATGTTATTACCTGGTACTTCCTGTATATAGCCAAGTTATATTTACTCGTCATTGTTATTTGTTATTCACTGTGTATTTATTCCTTGCGTCACTATCCCCCCCCCCCCCCCAAAAAAATGTACTCAGCATTATTGGAGAAGCACCTGTAAGTAAGCATTTCACGGTTAGTTAGCATTTCACCTGTTGTTTACAAATCCAATTAGGTGTGTGTGTTGTGACAGTAGGTATGGCTGTAGATCGTAGGACACATTGTTCTCTCGGTGCGTTTCGGTCCGACCAGCTAACACTGACGGGTTGCCAGCCGTGCCAGCCTCATGTTGTTCTCATCTCCCCTGGCTGTGTGTGTAACACAAACCCTGTTACAAAATATGTTGCCTGTCAAGAAATCTGTCAATGTTTTGTTTTATTTTTAGAAGCCAGTTCATACAGTTCCTCCTTTACCTGAGTGGCGCAGAGGTCTAAGGCACTACAGACCCTGGTTCGAATCCAGGCTGTATCACAGCGGTCTAAGGCACTACAGACCCTGGTTCGAATCCAGGCTGTATCACAGCGGTCTAAGGCACTACAGACCCTGGTTCGAATCCAGGCTGTATCACAGCGGTCTAAGGCACTACAGACCCTGGTTCGAATCCAGGCTGTATCACAGCGGTCTAAGGCACTACAGACCCTGGTTCGAATCCAGGCTGTATCACAGCGGTCTAAGGCACTACAGACCCTGGTTCGAATCCAGGCTGTATCACAGCGGTCTAAGGCACTACAGACCCTGGTTCGAATCCAGGCTGTATCACAGCGGTCTAAGGCACTACAGACCCTGGTTCGAATCCAGGCTGTAGCACAGCGGTCTAAGGCACTACAGACCCTGGTTCGAATCCAGGCTGTATCACAGCGGTCTAAAGCACTACAGACCCTGGTTCGAATCCAGGCTGTATCACAGCGGTCTAAAGCACTGCATCTCAGTGCTAGAGGAGTCACTACAGATCCTGGTTCGAATCCAGGCTGTATCACAGCGGTCTAAAGCACTACAGACCCTGGTTTGAATCCAGGCTGTATCACAGCGGTCTAAAGCACTGCATCTCAGTGCTAGAGGTGTCACTACAGACCCTGGTTCGAATCCAGGCTGTATCACAGCAGTCTAAGGCACTGCATCTCAGTACAAGAGGTGTCCCTACAGACCCTGGTTCGAATCCAGGCTGTATCACAGCGGTCTAAAGCACTGCATCTCAGTGCTAGAGGAGTCACTACAGATCCTGGTTCGAATCCAGGCTGTATTACAGCGGTCTGAAGCACTGCATCTCAGTACAAGAGGCGTCACTACAGACCCTGGTTCGAATCCAGGCTGTATAACATCCGGCCATGATTGGGAGTCCCATAGGGCGGAGCGCAATTGGCCCAGCTTGGCAGGGGGAGGCCGTCATTATAAATAAGAATTTGTTCTTAACTGACTTTCCTAGTTAAATAAAGTTTCGGCGAAACACAATTGATTCACTGTTTAACGGATCCCCCCCCCCCCCCCAAGAAAAGTGAGGCGATCGAGCAAATTAAAAATATCATTAAGGGGATAAAGAATAACTTTACCATGTTGTCCTCGACTATATGGATGTGAACAATAGGATAAATATTACATTTCAGACTGATTTTCAGAGTGTTGTTATTAATACACTAATAAACATGAATAAACATGAATAAACATGAATAAACATTAATAAACGCTATTCAGATTGATTGATTGGATGTATAATAGAATGCAATCCATCTTTCTATCATATTCAAAAATTACACTTTTTTCCCCTAAAATGAATAAATGTTTTATCAGTTCATTGATCTACTTAATTGTAACAAATTCAAGAATTATTGACAATAAACAATTTGTAATCAAGTTAAAATATTGACCCCATAATAACGAGTTCATTACCTGAATGCATCTCTATAGCCGATAGACGTTAACAAAATACTCGTGCAAATATGAGTCGGCCTCTCGTAGCCCAGAGGCCTCTCGTAGCCCAGAGGCCTCTCGTAGCCCAGAGGCCTCTCGTAGCCCAGAGGCCTCTCGTAGCCCAGAGGCACTCTCGTAGCCCAGAGGCCTCTCGTAGCCCAGAGGCCTCTCGTAGCCCAGAGGCCTCTCGTAGCCCAGAGGCCTTGTAAGAAAGAGGGTCTATCAAGTTAGGTCTGCCAAATGTAACCTAGCATTGGATAAATACAGAAATCCAGCCATAGAGTATAACCTTTTATAAGATACACAATGAAGAAAAGAGAAGAGAAGTATCAATCTATATAGATCAAGAGGTGTCACTACAGATCCTGGTTCGAATCCAGGCTGTATCAAATTCCAGCCCAGTAACTTCTCACCGCCGCATCCCCCTTCGACTGTCTCGCTGCCACCAAAAAATAGACAGATTCTGATGGTGATTGTTTTTCTTTTTTTATATACGGTTTATGCTAATTAGCTTTCAGCGGACATCGACTCTATTGGGTTTAAACAGACAAGATGCACTCGGGCAACCCTGATTACAGTCAACACACAAGTCATTTTTTATAGTAGGCTAAGAATATAAGAAAATATAACAGAGTAAAACGTGATTCTTGTGTTGATATTTCACAACCATCGCAGACTTTTGGAGTCATATATATATATATATATTTTCCACCATAATTTGCAAATAAATTCATTAAAAATCCTACAATGTGATTTTCTGGATTTTTTTTTTCTAATTTTGTCTCTCATAGTTGAAGTGATGATGAAAATTACAGGCCTCTCTCATCTTTTTAAGTGGGAGAACTTGCACAATTGGTGGCTGACTAAATACTTTTATGCCTCACTGTATGTAAGTATGTATGTATATGTGTGTGTGTGTGTGTATATATATACACACACACACACACACACACACACACACACACACACACACACACACACACACACACACCATTGAGTTAACTAATAGAGGAGCTATACTTCCTCTTATTAACAGCCAGAGAATGAACCCAATATCCAGACAGGGATGCAGTGAAACATTAAGTCGGTGTTAGATATATATACCGTACGACAGGGCTGTTCCTGTTCCTTTCAACGCCACCTGATTCAACCAGTTGATTATTAGAATCGGGTGCAGAGTGAAAACCTACAGGACAGTAGCTGTCCAGGATAAAGGGTTGGAGAGCCCTGCTGTACGGTATGAACATGTGGATAAGGCTACAAACCTGCTTAGGAGTAGAGCTAAATAATTATCTTGTTAATTCATTTATTTATTTCAGTTAAGAACACATTCTTATATCCAATGACAGCCTGGGAACAGTGGGTTTATTAACTGCCTTGTTCAGGGGGCAGAACGACAGATTTTTACCTTGTCAGCTCAGGGGTTTGAACTCGCAATCTTCCAGTTACTAGTCCAACGCTCTAACCACTAGGCTATCTGACGCCCCCAGCTTAGCTAACATTTTCATAGCCTTTCATAACATAACCAATATCCAAATTGAGATTGAGTGAAAACAGAAATCTGACATTGATTTATCAAGCCCCTATGCTTCTCAAACAGCAGCGTGAAACAGTGGTGAAATAGTTGACCACACGCGATTAGGCCTCAAAAGTATTATAACAACTGGATGATTTCGGGAGTTTCAGTAAGCAGCAATTCGATAAAAATGTAAGTAGAGGCTTTTTCGCCAGCAATACCTCACATATAAAGAGAAGTCTGCAAAAACAATTGGTGGAAAAACTGGTTTGAAAGGTGTGTGGTTTTTTGTGTGTCTGGAGTCGTGACACAACGTCAGCCGAAGTTGTTTCTGGTTAGGGATAACGATTACGCTGACTGAAAGTACCACACACACACACGCTAACACACCTCACACACACACGCTAACACACATCACACACACGCTAACACAAACACACACGCTAACACACATCACATACACACACACACGCTAATACACACACACACACACACACATGCTAACACACACACACGCTAACACACACACACACACACACACGCTAACACAAACACACACGCTAACACACATCACATACACACACACACGCTAATACACACACACACACACACACATGCTAACACACACACACACGCTAACACACACACACACGCTAACACACACACGCTAACACACACACACACTTCCTGTCTGGTTGACTTCTCTATCTCGGTCTCGTGTGTGTATATAAACACAGAAACCATTAGAATCCTAGTATCAGCTAGTAGCAGCTTTCACTACACCTAGATAGACTGTCACCATCACTTGACATAAAAAAGCCCAATTCCTCAATTTCAACACAGTTCCTAAATCCCAATACACTTTCATTATAGGTGTTGCATCAACTTATGTTGTGCACATAGCATGGTTATGTAGGGTTATTTCAAGCGGTGTGTGTGTGTGTCACTGGTCTATCATGATCTGGGGTCTCCCCAATGGAGAGAATCACGAGATTGAACTTTACTCAACTTTCGAGAGTTTTCCTTGTTAACATTATCAACATTTCCCTTTTTACTGTGGCAAGTGTGATCGCATCAAAGCAAAACGAACTGTGCAAGACATTTTGCTGTAGGCAGAACGCATTGGAGTAGGATTCTATTGCATTGACAGGCACGACCCCTACACAGACCGGTGCGGCATAACCAATCAGAGCTGCAGTAGGCCTATATGCAAATAGACCGTTTGCCATATATGGATCTGTGCCATTTTCGTTGAACTGGACTATGTTTACAGCATGAGCGCTCGTGAGTAGATGCGCTTGTTTTGAGATCATAGGAAGACCTGCATGTACAGTAGTCACGTGTGCACATTTAGTTGATATCCTTTGCTAGTTAGTGAGTTATTAGCACAGTAATAGATCATCTGTAGTCAGCAATAGGGGAGGGGTTGCTTCCTATAAGAGCACAAAATGTATACATTTCTAGACATCTTTGAAAACCCAGTCAGGTAAAGATGTTTTTTTTTTGTCTTAAAGGGGCAGTGTTGTATTAGACAAGCGTGAATAAGCTAAGTAGCCAATAGGCAGAGGGTAGTATAATTGGTCTGATTCTCTGTTATAATGGTATGGGAATAATAATGCATTTTATTTTGTAAAGTGGTTTGCTGTATCAAACACCATGTCCAGTCACCTCCTTGTCTGAAGGACAAGTGTATAAACAGGTTAATGTCAAGACCAACATGATTTTTCAAAAGTCTCACAGAATGCAGGCCTACATTAAACACCACACATTGGCTCCTTCTGTAGGTTGAATGATAGAACAGCTATTTCCATGTTAAAATGTTATGGGAGCATGTTCTCCATTGTTGTTGATGGTAGACGCCTCTGATAGGCCTACATTATGATCAAATAGCCACAGCAGCCTACTTGACCACTGTTAAAACTGTAGCAGGTACAGCCTCAGTGTTCACAGTAAAACTGTAACTTAGTGGGTACAGCCTCAGTGTCCACAGTAAAACTGTAACTTAGTGGGTACAGCCTCAGTGTTCACAGTAAAACTGTAACTTAGTGGGTACAGCCTCAGTGTTCACAGTAAAACTGTAACTTAGTGGGTACAGCCTCAGTGTTCACAGTAAAACTGTAACTTAAAGCAGGTTCAGCCTCAGTGTTCACAGTAAAACTGTAACTTAAAGCAGGTTCAGCCTCAGTGTTCACAGTAAAACTGTAACTTAGTGGGTTCAGCCTCAGTGTTCACAGTAAAACTGTAACTTAAAGCAGGTTCAGCCTCAGTGTTCACAGTAAAACTGTAACTTAGTGGGTACAGCCTCAGTGTTCACAGTAAAACTGTAACTTAGTGGGTACAGCCTCAGTGTTCACAGTAAAACTGTAACTTAAAGCAGGTACAGCCTCAGTGTTCACAGTAAAACTGTAACTTAAAGCAGGTACAGCCTCAGTGTTCACAGTAAAACTGTAACTTAGTGGGTACAGCCTCAGTGTTACACACTGACCAAGATAACAACACTCTGTCCTGTAGATACACACTGACCAAGATAACAACACTCTGACCAAGATAACAACACACTGTGATTGTTAGAAATACACTCTACTGTAGAAGCCGGTAGAGAAAGATCTTGTTCTCTACAATGATTCTCTCTGACCCTCTCCTTCCCTTGTTTGCTCTCATTCTCTCGCTCTCTCTCACTCTCGTGCTCTCTCTGTCTCTCTCTCTCCACTCAATTCAATTAAATTCAATTCAAGGGCTTTATTGGCATGGGAAACATGTGTTAACATTGCCAAAGCAAGTGAGGTAGACAACATACAAAGTGAATATATAAAGTGAAAAACAACAAAAATTAACAGTAAACATTACACATACAGAAGTTTCAAAACAGTAAAGACATTAAAGTCCAGACTCCCAGTGGTTCCTCAGGACAGACTAGGGTCAGTATGAGAGAGGAGATAACATGATACAGTCCAGACTCCCAGTGGTTCCTCAGGACAGACTAGGGTCAGTATGAGAGAGGAGATAACATGATACAGTCCAGACTCCCAGTGAGTTCAGTGGTTCCTCAGGACAGACTAGAGTCAGTATGAGAGAGGAGATAACATGATACAGTCCAGACTCCCAGTGGTTCCTCAGGACAGACTAGGGTCAGTATGAGAGAGGAGATAACATGATACAGTCCAGACTCCCAGTGAGTTCAGTGGTTCCTCAGGACAGACTAGGGTCAGTATGAGAGAGGAGATAACATGATACAGTCCAGACTCCCAGTGGTTGCTCAGGACAGACTAGGGTCAGTATGAGAGAGGAGATAACATGATACAGTCCAGACTCCCAGTGGTTCCTCAGGACAGACTAGGGTCAGTATGAGAGAGGAGATAACATGATACAGTCCAGACTCCCAGTGAGTTCAGTGGTTCCTCAGGACAGACTAGGGTAGGTATGAGAGAGGAGATAACATGATACAGTCCAGACTAGAATCAGTATGAGAGAGGAGATAACATGATACAGTCCAGACTCCCAGTGGTTCCTCAGGACAGACTAGAGTCAGGACAGACTCGTTCCCTCTCTCGTGCTCTCTCGTTCCCTCTCGTGCTCTCTCGTTCCCTCTCTCGTTCCCTCTCTCGTTCCCTCTCTCGTTCCCTCTCTCGTTCCCTCTCTCGTGCTCTCTCATTCCCTCTCGTTCCCTCTCTCTCATTCCCTCTCTCGTTCCCTCTCTCGTGCTCTCTCGTTCCCTCTCTCGTGCTCTCTCGTTCCCTCTCGTGCTCTCTCGTGCTCTCTCGTTCCCTCTCTCGTTCCCTCTCTCGTTCCCTCTCTCATTCCCTCTCGTTCCCTCTCTCTCGTTCCCTCTCTCTCGTTCCCTCTCTCGTGCTCTCTCGTTCGCTCTCTCGTTCCCTCTCTCTCATTCCCTCTCTCGTTCCCTCTCTCGTGCTCTCTCGTTCCCTCTCGTGCTCTCTCGTGCTCTCTCGTTCCCTCTCTCGTTCCCTCTCTCATTCCCTCTCGTTCCCTCTCTCTCGTTCCCTCTCTCTCGTTCCCTCTCTCGTGCTCTCTCGTTCGCTCTCTCGTTCCCTCTCTCGTGCTCTCGCTGCCTCTGTTGCTCTGTCCTGTGCCTCTTTCTCTCTTGGTGCCACCCTCCCCCCCAGCTCTCTTGGTCCCCCCCCCCCCCAGACTAGAATCAGTATGAGAGAGGAGATAACATGATACAGTCCAGACTCCCAGTGGTTGCTCAGGACAGACTAGAGTCAGGACAGACTCGTTCCCTCTCTCGTGCTCTCTCGTTCTCTCTCGTTCTCTCTCGTGCTCTCTCGTTCCCTCTCTCGTGCTCTCTCTCGTTCCCTCTCTCGTTCCCTCTCTCGTGCTCTCTCGTTCCCTCTCGTTCCCTCTCTCTCTCGTTCCCTCTCTCGTGCTCTCTCTTTCCCTCTCTCGTGCTCTCTCGTTCCCTCTCTCGTGCTCTCTCGTTCCCTCTCTCGTGCTCTCGCTGCCTCTGTTGCTCTGTCCTGTGCCTTTTTCTCTCTTGGTGCCACCCTCCCCCCCAGCTCTCTTGGTCCCCCCTCCTCCAGCTCTCTTTTTCTGACTTACTGACTGACTGGTAGCACATGTTGTGTGGAACATTCTTTGTGTCGGCTTACCTCACTCTCACCCCAGCTTCTGTCTGTGTGGTGTGTGTGTGTGCGTGTGTGTGTGTGTGTGTGTCACCTCTCTGTCAGGCTCTGCCGCTCTGATTAAATCCCTTATATCTACTTAGCTCTAACACACACACACACGGTTCCCCTCCTTCCTTTACCCTAGCTAAATGCATTTACTCAGTTTGAATTTCTCTGTGTGTGTGTGTGTGTGTTAGGATAAAGGACAGAGAGAGAGAAGTGTGGCTATATCTCTGTGTATTTGAGCGTCAGCAATGTGCTTGCCTTGGCCTGCGTGTGTGTCAATGCGCCTGTGTGCTGTGTGTGGCCTGTAGGCAGGTGCAGTGACAGCTGGCTTGGGCAGCCCTAACCGAGGGGGAGGATGAGGGGGGAGAGAGAGAACCGAGGGGGAGGATGAGGGGGGGAGAGAATCGAGGGGGAGGATGAGGGGGGAGAGAGGGGGAGGATGAGGAGGGAGAAAGAGAACCGAGGGGGAGAATGAGGGGGGAGAGAGAGAACCGAGGGGGAGGATGAGGGGGGTGAGAGGGGGGGATGAGGGGGGAGAGAGAGAAGCGAGGGGGAGGATGAGGGAGGATGAGGGGGGAGAGAGGGGGGAGAGAGAGAACCGAGGGGGAGAATGAGGGGGGTGAGAGGGAGAGAACCGAGATGGGAGGATGAGGGGGGAGAGAGAACCAAAGGGGTGAGAGGGAGAGAACCGAGGGGGAGGATGGGGGGGGAGAGAGAGAAGCGAGGGGGAGGATGAGGGGGGAGAGAGAAGCGTGGGGGAGGATGAGGGAGAGAGAAGCGTGGGGGAGGATGAGGGAGAGAGAGAGAAGCGAGGGAGAGGATCAGGGGGGAGAGAGAAGCGAGGGGGAGGATGAGGGAGAGAGAAGCGAGGGGGAGGATGAGGGGGGAGAGAGAGAACCGAGGGGGAGGATGAGGGGAGAGAGGGAGAGAGAAGCGAGCGGGAGGATGAGGGGGGAGAGAGAGAACCCGAGGGGGAGGATGAGAGAGAGAGAGAAGCGAGGGGGAGGATGAGGGGGGAGAGAGAGAAAAGGAGTGAGAGACATGACAGATTATAGATAGAAAGAGAAAACACTCGAAAACGAGAATTATTTTGGAACTTTTGAGTTTAATTTGTGAGTTTGAGAGAAATGGGGGGGAGAGGAGAGGGAGAGGGATGGGGCGGGGAGGAGAGGGATGGGGATGGGGGAGAAGAGGGAGAGAGATGGGGGGGAGAAGAGGGAGAGAGATGGGGGGGAGAAGAGGGAGAGAGATGGAGGGAGAGAGATGGGGAGAGAGAGAGAAACAGATGGGGAAGAGGGAAAAGAGAGGGAGATGGGAGAGACAAAAAGAGATGTGGGGAAAAGAGGGAGAAGGTCAGAGGAGAGAGAATCAGGGAGACATAATAGTCATTAGAAATCTGAGATGGAGGGATAAAAATAGAAATGAGGTCAGAGAGAGGAGACCAATTAAGCATAGAAAATAGTCACGTATTCTAGAACACATATGGGTTGAGAAATAGTCACGTATTCTAGAACACATATGGGTTGAGAAATGGTCATGTATTCTAGAACACATATGGGTTGAGAAATAGTCATGTATTCTAGAACACATATGGGTTGAGAAATGGTAATGTATTCTAGAACACATATGGGTTGAGAAATATGGGTTGAGAAATTACATTGCATTCCACAAGGAGACTGCGTGGCGGGGTGACCCGAACCCGGACGACGCTGGGCACATGGTGCGCCGCCCTATGGGGCTCCCAATCACGGCCGGTTGTGATACAGCCTGGATCCTTGGTGGAAACCTGCTCCAGAGCGCTGAGGACATCAGACTGGGGCGAAGGTTCACCTTCCAACAGGACAACGACCCTAAGCACACAGACAAGACAACGCAGGAGTGGCTTTGGGACAAGTCTCTAAATGTCCTTGAGTGGCCCAGCCAGAGCCCGGACTTGAACCCGATCGAACATCTCTGGAGAGACCTGAAAATAGCTGTGCAGCGACGCTCCCCATCCAACCAGACAGAGCTTGAGAGGATCTGCAGAGAAGAATGGGAGAAACTCCCCAAATACAGGTGTGCCATGTTTGTAGCATCATACCCAAGAAGACTCGAGGCTGTAATCGCTGTCAAAGCTGCTTCAACAAAGTACTGAGTAAAGGGTCTGAATACTTATGTAAATGTGATCTTTCCAGGTTTTGTGTGAAACATTTAAAAAAAATGTTTTTACTTTGTCATTATGGGGTATTGTGATGTCATGATTGGGTATTGTGATGTCATTGTGGGGTATTGTGATGTCATGATTGGGTATTGTGATGTCATTGTGGGGTATTGTGATGTCATTATGGAGTATTGTGATGTCATTACGGAGTATTGTGATGTCATTATGGATTATTGCGATGCCATTATGGAGTATTGTGATGTCATTATGGAGTATTGTGATGTCATTATGGAGTATTGTGATGCCATTATGGAGTATTGTGATGTCATTATGGAGTATTGTGATGTCATTATGGAGTATTGTGATGTCATTATGGAGTATTGTGATGTCATTATGGAGTATTGTGATGTCATTATGGAGTATTGTGATGTCCTTATGGAGTATTGTGATGTCCTTATGGAGTATTGTGATGTCCTTATGGAGTATTGTGATGTCCTTATGGAGTATTGTGATGTCATTATGGAGTATTGTGATGTCATTATGGAGTATTGTGATGTCATTATGGAGTATTGTGATGTCATTATGGAGTATTGTGATGTCATTATGGAGTATTGTGATGTCATTATGGAGTATTGTGATGTCCTTATGGAGTATTGTGATGTCATTATGGAGTATTGTGATGTCATTATGGAGTATTGTGATGTCATTATGGAGTATTGTGATGTCCTTATGGAGTATTGTGTGTGTGTATATTTGATGAGTAATAAAAACAATTGAATAAAAAAAAATTAAATGCATAACAAGATGTGGGGGAAAAGTCCAGGGTTCTGAATAATTTCTGAATGCATCGTAGATGTTGTTCCTCATCCCTCCCTCCCTCTTTTTCCTTGAATGACAGGAGGAGGCTATACCAGAGTTGGAGATAGATGTGGATGAGCTGCTGGACATGCCTAGCGATGATGACAGAGGAGCCAGAGTTAAAGATCTCCTGGTAGACTGTTACAAACCTACTGAGGTACGTCAGTCCCACCGCAAGAGGACCGCAATGGAAATACATGTTTACGTCTGAATCATTTAAAAACATTGTATTCATGGTTGAATTGTGGTTTTTATTTGTTTGGGAACCATACCAAGCACACCAACATAGAAATATGAAAACTAGAACACACCCCACCTAGTCACGCACTGACCTACAATACCATAGAGAACCAAGGGCTCTTCGTGGTCAGGGCGTGACAACTAACACCATACCTATCCAATTAATTAATCAGGGCTCACCTGGTGTCCCAGGTCTGAATCTGTCCCTTAATTAATAGAGGGAGAGGATGAAAAACCATCCGTGTTTCGGCCCTCCAGGACCGACATTGAACTTGTTTTAGGGTGAGGTACATAAGAGGCTGTTGTTTCTGGACGGTCCTCTGTCGCTCTTTGAGTCCGCCATTTTGAGAAGCCATTTTAAGAAGCCATTTTGTCTATTGTCGTGGCAGAATCAGAATTCTTTAGGTGACATTTACAAATGAGATGTTTTATTCATTTTATTGCATGCTATGTATGTTTTGACTTTGTACTAACGGTGTGTTTTGTCCCTCTTCTCTCCCTGTAGGTGGTTGTTTCTAATGGTGTGTTTTGTCCCTCTTCTCTCCCTGTAGGTGGTTGTTTCTAATGGTGTGTTTTGTCCCTCTTCTCTCCCTGTAGGTGGTTGTTTCTAACGGTGTGTTTTGTCCCTCTTCTCTCCCTGTAGGTGGTTGTTTCTAACGGTGTGTTTTGTCCCTCTTCTCTCCCTGTAGGTGGTTGTTTCTAACGGTGTGTTTTGTCCCTCTTCTCTCCCTGTAGGTGGTTGTTTCTAACGGTGTGTTTTGTCCCTCTTCTCTCCCTGTAGGTGGTTGTTTCTAACGGTGTGTTTTGTCCCTCTTCTCTCCCTGTAGGTGGTTGTTTCTAACGGTGTGTTTTGTCCCTCTTCTCTCCCTGTAGGTGGTTGTTTCTAACGGTGTGTTTTGTCCCTCTTCTCTCCCTGTAGGTGGTTGTTTCTAATGGTGTGTTTTGTCCCTCTTCTCTCCCTGTAGGTGGTTGTTTCTAATGGTGTGTTTTGTCCCTCTTCTCTCCCTGTAGGTGGTTGTTTCTAACGGTGTGTTTTGTCCCTCTTCTCTCCCTGTAGGTGGTTGTTTCTAACGGTGTGTTTTGTCCCTCTTCTCTCCCTGTAGGTGGTTGTTTCTAATGGTGTGTTTTGTCCCTCTTCTCTCCCTGTAGGTGGTTGTTTCTAACGGTGTGTTTTGTCCCTCTTCTCTCCCTGTAGGTGGTTGTTTCTAATGGTGTGTTTTGTCCCTCTTCTCTCCCTGTAGGATGTTGTTTCTAATGGTGTGTTTTGTCCCTCTTCTCTCCCTGTAGGTGGTTGTTTCTAACGGTGTGTTTTGTCCCTCTTCTCTCCCTGTAGGTGGTTGTTTCTAACGGTGTGTTTTGTCCCTCTTCTCTCCCTGTAGGTGGTTGTTTCTAACGGTGTGTTTTGTCCCTCTTCTCTCCCTGTAGGATGTTGTTTCTAACGGTGTGTTTTGTCCCTCTTCTCTCCCTGTAGGATGTTGTTTCTAATGGTGTGTTTTGTCCCTCTTCTCTCCCTGTAGGTGGTTGTTTCTAACGGTGTGTTTTGTCCCTCTTCTCTCCCTGTAGGTGGTTGTTTCTAACGGTGTGTTTTGTCCCTCTTCTCTCCCTGTAGGTGGTTGTTTCTAATGGTGTGTTTTGTCCCTCTTCTCTCCCTGTAGGTGGTTGTTTCTAATGGTGTGTTTTGTCCCTCTTCTCTCCCTGTAGGTGGTTGTTTCTAATGGTGTGTTTTGTCCCTCTTCTCTCCCTGTAGGTGGTTGTTTCTACCGGTGTGTTTTGTCCCTCTTCTCTCCCTGTAGGTGGTTGTTTCTAATGGTGTGTTTTGTCCCTCTTCTCTCCCTGTAGGTGGTTGTTTCTAACGGTGTGTTTTGTCCCTCTTCTCTCCCTGTAGGTGGTTGTTTCTAACGGTGTGTTTTGTCCCTCTTCTCTCCCTGTAGGTGGTTGTTTCTAACGGTGTGTTTTGTCCCTCTTCTCTCCCTGTAGGTGGTTGTTTCTAACGGTGTGTTTTGTCCCTCTTCTCTCCCTGTAGGTGGTTGTTTCTAACGGTGTGTTTTGTCCCTCTTCTCTCCCTGTAGGTGGTTGTTTCTAACGGTGTGTTTTGTCCCTCTTCTCTCCCTGTAGGATGTTGTTTCTAACGGTGTGTTTTGTCCCTCTTCTCTCCCTGTAGGTGGTTGTTTCTAACGGTGTGTTTTGTCCCTCTTCTCTCCCTGTAGGTGGTTGTTTCTAACGGTGTGTTTTGTCCCTCTTCTCTCCCTGTAGGTGGTTGTTTCTAACGGTGTGTTTTGTCCCTCTTCTCTCC
Organism: Oncorhynchus kisutch; assembly: GCF_002021735.2. Classification (NCBI taxonomy): domain Eukaryota; kingdom Metazoa; phylum Chordata; class Actinopteri; order Salmoniformes; family Salmonidae; genus Oncorhynchus; species Oncorhynchus kisutch. The sequence continues at coordinate 7,642,327 of NC_034189.2, read as the reverse complement.
CTGTAGGTGGTTGTTTCTAACGGTGTGTTTTGTCCCTCTTCTCTCCCTGTAGGTGGTTGTTTCTAATGGTGTGTTTTGTCCCTCTTCTCTCCCTGTAGGTGGTTGTTTCTAATGGTGTGTTTTGTCCCTCTTCTCTCCCTGTAGGTGGTTGTTTCTAACGGTGTGTTTTGTCCCTCTTCTCTCCCTGTAGGTGGTTGTTTCTAATGGTGTGTTTTGTCCCTCTTCTCTCCCTGTAGGTGGTTGTTTCTAATGGTGTGTTTTGTCCCTCTTCTCTCCCTGTAGGTGGTTGTTTCTAACGGTGTGTTTTGTCCCTCTTCTCTCCCTGTAGGTGGTTGTTTCTAACGGTGTGTTTTGTCCCTCTTCTCTCCCTGTAGGTGGTTGTTTCTAATGGTGTGTTTTGTCCCTCTTCTCTCCCTGTAGGTGGTTGTTTCTAATGGTGTGTTTTGTCCCTCTTCTCTCCCTGTAGGTGGTTGTTTCTAATGGTGTGTTTTGTCCCTCTTCTCTCCCTGTAGGTGGTTGTTTCTAATGGTGTGTTTTGTCCCTCTTCTCTCCCTGTAGGTGGTTGTTTCTAACGGTGTGTTTTGTCCCTCTTCTCTCCCTGTAGGTGGTTGTTTCTAATGGTGTGTTTTGTCCCTCTTCTCTCCCTGTAGGTGGTTGTTTCTAACGGTGTGTTTTGTCCCTCTTCTCTCCCTGTAGGTGGTTGTTTCTAATGGTGTGTTTTGTCCCTCTTCTCTCCCTGTAGGTGGTTGTTTCTAATGGTGTGTTTTGTCCCTCTTCTCTCCCTGTAGGTGGTTGTTTCTAATGGTGTGTTTTGTCCCTCTTCTCTCCCTGTAGGTGGTTGTTTCTAACGGTGTGTTTTGTCCCTCTTCTCTCCCTGTAGGTGGTTGTTTCTAATGGTGTGTTTTGTCCCTCTTCTCTCCCTGTAGGTGGTTGTTTCTAATGGTGTGTTTTGTCCCTCTTCTCTCCCTGTAGGTGGTTGTTTCTAATGGTGTGTTTTGTCCCTCTTCTCTCCCTGTAGGTGGTTGTTTCTAATGGTGTGTTTTGTCCCTCTTCTCTCCCTGTAGGTGGTTGTTTCTAATGGTGTGTTTTGTCCCTCTTCTCTCCCTGTAGGTGGTTGTTTCTAATGGTGTGTTTTGTCCCTCTTCTCTCCCTGTAGGTGGTTGTTTCTAACGGTGTGTTTTGTCCCTCTTCTCTCCCTGTAGGTGGTTGTTTCTAATGGTGTGTTTTGTCCCTCTTCTCTCCCTGTAGGTGGTTGTTTCTAATGGTGTGTTTTGTCCCTCTTCTCTCCCTGTAGGTGGTTGTTTCTAATGGTGTGTTTTGTCCCTCTTCTCTCCCTGTAGGTGGTTGTTTCTAATGGTGTGTTTTGTCCCTCTTCTCTCCCTGTAGGTGGTTGTTTCTAATGGTGTGTTTTGTCCCTCTTCTCTCCCTGTAGGATGTTGTTTCTAACGGTGTGTTTTGTCCCTCTTCTCTCCCTGTAGGTGGTTGTTTCTAACGGTGTGTTTTGTCCCTCTTCTCTCCCTGTAGGTGGTTGTTTCTAATGGTGTGTTTTGTCCCTCTTCTCTCCCTGTAGGATGTTGTTTCTAATGGTGTGTTTTGTCCCTCTTCTCTCCCTGTAGGTGGTTGTTTCTAATGGTGTGTTTTGTCCCTCTTCTCTCCCTGTAGGTGGTTGTTTCTAATGGTGTGTTTTGTCCCTCTTCTCTCCCTGTAGGTGGTTGTTTCTAACGGTGTGTTTTGTCCCTCTTCTCTCCCTGTAGGTGGTTGTTTCTAATGGTGTGTTTTGTCCCTCTTCTCTCCCTGTAGGTGGTTGTTTCTAATGGTGTGTTTTGTCCCTCTTCTCTCCCTGTAGGTGGTTGTTTCTAATGGTGTGTTTTGTCCCTCTTCTCTCCCTGTAGGTGGTTGTTTCTAACGGTGTGTTTTGTCCCTCTTCTCTCCCTGTAGGTGGTTGTTTCTAATGGTGTGTTTTGTCCCTCTTCTCTCCCTGTAGGTGGTTGTTTCTAATGGTGTGTTTTGTCCCTCTTCTCTCCCTGTAGGTGGTTGTTTCTAATGGTGTGTTTTGTCCCTCTTCTCTCCCTGTAGGTGGTTGTTTCTAACGGTGTGTTTTGTCCCTCTTCTCTCCCTGTAGGATGTTGTTTCTAATGGTGTGTTTTGTCCCTCTTCTCTCCCTGTAGGTGGTTGTTTCTAACGGTGTGTTTTGTCCCTCTTCTCTCCCTGTAGGTGGTTGTTTCTAACGGTGTGTTTTGTCCCTCTTCTCTCCCTGTAGGTGGTTGTTTCTAACGGTGTGTTTTGTCCCTCTTCTCTCCCTGTAGGTGGTTGTTTCTAATGGTGTGTTTTGTCCCTCTTCTCTCCCTGTAGGTGGTTGTTTCTAATGGTGTGTTTTGTCCCTCTTCTCTCCCTGTAGGTGGTTGTTTCTAATGATGTGTTTTGTCCCTCTTCTCTCCCTGTAGGTGGTTGTTTCTAACGGTGTGTTTTGTCCCTCTTCTCTCCCTGTAGGTGGTTGTTTCTAACGGTGTGTTTTGTCCCTCTTCTCTCCCTGTAGGTGGTTGTTTCTAACGGTGTGTTTTGTCCCTCTTCTCTCCCTGTAGGTGGTTGTTTCTAATGGTGTGTTTCGTCCCTCTTCTCTCCCTGTAGGTGGTTGTTTCTAATGGTGTGTTTTGTCCCTCTTCTCTCCCTGTAGGTGGTTGTTTCTAATGGTGTGTTTTGTCCCTCTTCTCTCCCTGTAGGTGGTTGTTTCTAATGGTGTGTTTTGTCCCTCTTCTCTCCCTGTAGGTGGTTGTTTCTAATGGTGTGTTTTGTCCCTCTTCTCTCCCTGTAGGTGGTTGTTTCTAATGGTGTGTTTTGTCCCTCTTCTCTCCCTGTAGGTGGTTGTTTCTAATGGTGTGTTTTGTCCCTCTTCTCTCCCTGTAGGTGGTTGTTTCTAATGGTGTGTTTTGTCCCTCTTCTCTCCCTGTAGGTGGTTGTTTCTAACAGTGTGTTTTGTCCCTCTTCTCTCCCTGTAGGTGGTTGTTTATAATGGTGTGTTTTGTCCCTCTTCTCTCCCTGTAGGTGGTTGTTTCTAACGGTGTGTTTTGTCCCTCTTCTCTCCCTGTAGGTGGTTGTTTCTAACGGTGTGTTTTGTCCCTCTTCTCTCCCTGTAGGTGGTTGTTTCTAATGGTGTGTTTTGTCCCTCTTCTCTCCCTGTAGGTGGTTGTTTCTAACGGTGTGTTTTGTCCCTCTTCTCTCCCTGTAGGTGGTTGTTTCTAATGGTGTGTTTTGTCCCTCTTCTCTCCCTGTAGGTGGTTGTTTCTAATGGTGTGTTTTGTCCCTCTTCTCTCCCTGTAGGTGGTTGTTTCTAACGGTGTGTTTTGTCCCTCTTCTCTCCCTGTAGGATGTTGTTTCTAATGGTGTGTTTTGTCCCTCTTCTCTCCCTGTAGGTGGTTGTTTCTAACGGTGTGTTTTGTCCCTCTTCTCTCCCTGTAGGTGGTTGTTTCTAACGGTGTGTTTTGTCCCTCTTCTCTCCCTGTAGGTGGTTGTTTCTAATGGTGTGTTTTGTCCCTCTTCTCTCCCTGTAGGTGGTTGTTTCTAATGGTGTGTTTTGTCCCTCTTCTCTCCCTGTAGGTGGTTGTTTCTAATGATGTGTTTTGTCCCTCTTCTCTCCCTGTAGGTGGTTGTTTCTAACGGTGTGTTTTGTCCCTCTTCTCTCCCTGTAGGTGGTTGTTTCTAACGGTGTGTTTTGTCCCTCTTCTCTCCCTGTAGGTGGTTGTTTCTAACGGTGTGTTTCGTCCTCTTCTCTCCCTGTAGGTGGTTGTTTCTAATGGTGTGTTTGTCCCTCTTCTCTCCCTGTAGGTGGTTGTTTCTAACGGTGTGTTTTGTCCCTCTTCTCTCCCTGTAGGTGGTTGTTTCTAATGGTGTGTTTTGTCCCTCTTCTCTCCCTGTAGGTGGTTGTTTCTAATGGTGTGTTTTGTCTCTCTTCTCTCCCTGTAGGTGGTTGTTTCTAATGGTGTGTTTTGTCCCTCTTCTCTCCCTGTAGGTGGTTGTTTCTAATGGTGTGTTTTGTCCCTCTTCTCTCCCTGTAGGTGGTTGTTTCTAATGGTGTGTTTTGTCCCTCTTCTCTCCCTGTAGGTGGTTGTTTATAATGGTGTGTTTTGTCCCTCTTCTCTCCCTGTAGGTGGTTGTTTCTAACGGTGTGTTTTGTCCCTCTTCTCTCCCTGTAGGTGGTTGTTTCTAACGGTGTGTTTTGTCCCTCTTCTCTCCCTGTAGGTGGTTGTTTCTAACGGTGTGTTTTGTCCCTCTTCTCTCCCTGTAGGTGGTTGTTTCTAATGGTGTGTTTTGTCCCTCTTCTCTCCCTGTAGGTGGTTGTTTCTAATGGTGTGTTTTGTCCCTCTTCTCTCCCTGTAGGTGGTTGTTTCTAATGGTGTGTTTTGTCCCTCTTCTCTCCCTGTAGGTGGTTGTTTTTAATGGTGTGTTTTGTCCCTCTTCTCTCCCTGTAGGTGGTTGTTTCTAACGGTGTGTTTTGTCCCTCTTCTCTCCCTGTAGGTGGTTGTTTCTAATGGTGTGTTTTGTCCCTCTTCTCTCCCTGTAGGTGGTTGTTTCTAATGGTGTGTTTTGTCCCTCTTCTCTCCCTGTAGGTGGTTGTTTCTAATGGTGTGTTTTGTCCCTCTTCTCTCCCTGTAGGTGGTTGTTTCTAACGGTGTGTTTTGTCCCTCTTCTCTCCCTGTAGGTGGTTGTTTCTAACGGTGTGTTTTGTCCCTCTTCTCTCCCTGTAGGTGGTTGTTTCTAACGGTGTGTTTTGTCCCTCTTCTCTCCCTGTAGGTGGTTGTTTCTAATGGTGTGTTTTGTCCCTCTTCTCTCCCTGTAGGTGGTTGTTTCTAATGGTGTGTTTTGTCCCTCTTCTCTCCCTGTAGGTGGTTGTTTCTAATGGTGTGTTTTGTCCCTCTTCTCTCCCTGTAGGTGGTTGTTTCTAATGGTGTGTTTTGTCCCTCTTCTCTCCCTGTAGGTGGTTGTTTCTAATGGTGTGTTTTGTCCCTCTTCTCTTCCTGTAGGTGGTTGTTTCTAACGGTGTGTTTTGTCCCTCTTCTCTCCCTGTAGGTGGTTGTTTCTAACGGTGTGTTTTGTCCCTCTTCTCTCCCTGTAGGTGGTTGTTTCTAATGGTGTGTTTTGTCCCTCTTCTCTCCCTGTAGGTGGTTGTTTCTAACGGTGTGTTTTGTCCCTCTTCTCTCCTTGTAGGTGGTTGTTTCTAATGGTGTGTTTTGTCCCTCTTCTCTCCCTGTAGGTGGTTGTTTCTAACGGTGTGTTTTGTCCCTCTTCTCTCCCTGTAGGTGGTTGTTTCTAATGGTGTGTTTTGTCCCTCTTCTCTCCCTGTAGGTGGTTGTTTCTAATGGTGTGTTTTGTCCCTCTTCTCTCCCTGTAGGTGGTTGTTTCTAATGGTGTGTTTTGTCCCTCTTCTCTCCCTGTAGGTGGTTGTTTCTAATGGTGTGTTTTGTCCCTCTTCTCTCCCTGTAGGTGGTTGTTTCTAATGGTGTGTTTTGTCCCTCTTCTCTCCCTGTAGGTGGTTGTTTCTAATGGTGTGTTTTGTCCCTCTTCTCTCCCTGTAGGTGGTTGTTTCTAATGGTGTGTTTTGTCCCTCTTCTCTCCCTGTAGGTGGTTGTTTCTAATGGTGTGTTTTGTCCCTCTTCTCTCCCTGTAGGTGGTTGTGTCTAATGGTGTGTTTGTCCCTCTTCTCTCCCTGTAGGTGGTTGTTTCTAACGGTGTGTTTTGTCCCTCTTCTCTCCCTGTAGGTGGTTGTTTCTAACGGTGTGTTTTGTCCCTCTTCTCTCCCTGTAGGTGGTTGTTTCTAACGGTGTGTTTTGTCCCTCTTCTCTCCCTGTAGGTGGTTGTTTCTAACGGTGTGTTTTGTCCCTCTTCTCTCCCTGTAGGTGGTTGTTTCTAACGGTGTGTTTTGTCCCTCTTCTCTCCCTGTAGGTGGTTGTTTCTAACGGTGTGTTTTGTCCCTCTTCTCTCCCTGTAGGTGGTTGTTTCTAACGGTGTGTTTTGTCCCTCTTCTCTCCCTGTAGGTGGTTGTTTCTAACGGTGTGTTTTGTCCCTCTTCTCTCCCTGTAGGTGGTTGTTTCTAACGGTGTGTTTTGTCCCTCTTCTCTCCCTGTAGGTGGTTGTTTCTAATGGTGTGTTTTGTCCCTCTTCTCTCCCTGTAGGTGGTTGTTTCTAATGGTGTGTTTTGTCCCTCTTCTCTCCCTGTAGGTGGTTGTTTCTAATGGTGTGTTTTGTCCCTCTTCTCTCCCTGTAGGTGGTTGTTTCTAATGGTGTGTTTTGTCCCTCTTCTCTCCCTGTAGGTGGTTGTTTCTAATGGTGTGTTTTGTCCCTCTTCTCTCCCTGTAGGTGGTTGTTTCTAATGGTGTGTTTTGTCCCTCTTCTCTCCCTGTAGGTGGTTGTTTCTAATGGTGTGTTTTGTCCCTCTTCTCTCCCTGTAGGTGGTTGTTTCTAATGGTGTGTTTTGTCCCTCTTCTCTCCCTGTAGGTGGTTGTTTCTAACGGTGTGTTTTGTCCCTCTTCTCTCCCTGTAGGTGGTTGTTTCTAATGGTGTGTTTTGTCCCTCTTCTCTCCCTGTAGGTGGTTGTTTCTAACGGTGTGTTTTGTCCCTCTTCTCTCCCTGTAGGTGGTTGTTTCTAACAGTGTGTTTTGTCCCTCTTCTCTCCCTGTAGGTGGTTGTTTATAATGGTGTGTTTTGTCCCTCTTCTCTCCCTGTAGGTGGTTGTTTCTAACGGTGTGTTTTGTCCCTCTTCTCTCCCTGTAGGTGGTTGTTTCTAACGGTGTGTTTTGTCCCTCTTCTCTCCCTGTAGGTGGTTGTTTCTAATGGTGTGTTTTGTCCCTCTTCTCTCCCTGTAGGTGGTTGTTTCTAACGGTGTGTTTTGTCCCTCTTCTCTCCCTGTAGGTGGTTGTTTCTAATGGTGTGTTTTGTCCCTCTTCTCTCCCTGTAGGTGGTTGTTTCTAATGGTGTGTTTTGTCCCTCTTCTCTCCCTGTAGGTGGTTGTTTCTAACGGTGTGTTTTGTCCCTCTTCTCTCCCTGTAGGATGTTGTTTCTAATGGTGTGTTTTGTCCCTCTTCTCTCCCTGTAGGTGGTTGTTTCTAACGGTGTGTTTTGTCCCTCTTCTCTCCCTGTAGGTGGTTGTTTCTAACGGTGTGTTTTGTCCCTCTTCTCTCCCTGTAGGTGGTTGTTTCTAATGGTGTGTTTTGTCCCTCTTCTCTCCCTGTAGGTGGTTGTTTCTAATGGTGTGTTTTGTCCCTCTTCTCTCCCTGTAGGTGGTTGTTTCTAATGATGTGTTTTGTCCCTCTTCTCTCCCTGTAGGTGGTTGTTTCTAACGGTGTGTTTTGTCCCTCTTCTCTCCCTGTAGGTGGTTGTTTCTAACGGTGTGTTTTGTCCCTCTTCTCTCCCTGTAGGTGGTTGTTTCTAACGGTGTGTTTCGTCCCTCTTCTCTCCCTGTAGGTGGTTGTTTCTAATGGTGTGTTTTGTCCCTCTTCTCTCCCTGTAGGTGGTTGTTTCTAATGGTGTGTTTTGTCCCTCTTCTCTCCCTGTAGGTGGTTGTTTCTAATGGTGTGTTTTGTCCCTCTTCTCTCCCTGTAGGTGGTTGTTTCTAATGGTGTGTTTTGTCCCTCTTCTCTCCCTGTAGGTGGTTGTTTCTAATGGTGTGTTTGTCCCTCTTCTCTCCCTGTAGGTGGTTGTTTCTAATGGTGTGTTTTGTCCCTCTTCTCTCCCTGTAGGTGGTTGTTTCTAATGGTGTGTTTTGTCCCTCTTCTCTCCCTGTAGGTGGTTGTTTATAATGGTGTGTTTTGTCCCTCTTCTCTCCCTGTAGGTGGTTGTTTCTAACGGTGTGTTTTGTCCCTCTTCTCTCCCTGTAGGTGGTTGTTTCTAACGGTGTGTTTTGTCCCTCTTCTCTCCCTGTAGGTGGTTGTTTCTAACGGTGTGTTTTGTCCCTCTTCTCTCCCTGTAGGTGGTTGTTTCTAATGGTGTGTTTTGTCCCTCTTCTCTCCCTGTAGGTGGTTGTTTCTAATGGTGTGTTTTGTCCCTCTTCTCTCCCTGTAGGTGGTTGTTTCTAATGGTGTGTTTTGTCCCTCTTCTCTCCCTGTAGGTGGTTGTTTTAATGGTGTGTTTTGTCCCTCTTCTCTCCCTGTAGGTGGTTGTTTCTAACGGTGTGTTTTGTCCCTCTTCTCTCCCTGTAGGTGGTTGTTTCTAATGGTGTGTTTTGTCCCTCTTCTCTCCCTGTAGGTGGTTGTTTCTAATGGTGTGTTTTGTCCCTCTTCTCTCCCTGTAGGTGGTTGTTTCTAATGGTGTGTTTTGTCCCTCTTCTCTCCCTGTAGGTGGTTGTTTCTAACGGTGTGTTTTGTCCCTCTTCTCTCCCTGTAGGTGGTTGTTTCTAACGGTGTGTTTTGTCCCTCTTCTCTCCCTGTAGGTGGTTGTTTCTAACGGTGTGTTTTGTCCCTCTTCTCTCCCTGTAGGTGGTTGTTTCTAATGGTGTGTTTTGTCCCTCTTCTCTCCCTGTAGGTGGTTGTTTCTAATGGTGTGTTTTGTCCCTCTTCTCTCCCTGTAGGTGGTTGTTTCTAATGGTGTGTTTTGTCCCTCTTCTCTCCCTGTAGGTGGTTGTTTCTAATGGTGTGTTTTGTCCCTCTTCTCTCCCTGTAGGTGGTTGTTTCTAATGGTGTGTTTTGTCCCTCTTCTCTTCCTGTAGGTGGTTGTTTCTAACGGTGTGTTTTGTCCCTCTTCTCTCCCTGTAGGTGGTTGTTTCTAACGGTGTGTTTTGTCCCTCTTCTCTCCCTGTAGGTGGTTGTTTCTAATGGTGTGTTTTGTCCCTCTTCTCTCCCTGTAGGTGGTTGTTTCTAACGGTGTGTTTTGTCCCTCTTCTCTCCTTGTAGGTGGTTGTTTCTAATGGTGTGTTTTGTCCCTCTTCTCTCCCTGTAGGTGGTTGTTTCTAACGGTGTGTTTTGTCCCTCTTCTCTCCCTGTAGGTGGTTGTTTCTAATGGTGTGTTTGTCCCTCTTCTCTCCCTGTAGGTGGTTGTTTCTAATGGTGTGTTTTGTCCCTCTTCTCTCCCTGTAGGTGGTTGTTTCTAATGGTGTGTTTTGTCCCTCTTCTCTCCCTGTAGGTGGTTGTTTCTAATGGTGTGTTTTGTCCCTCTTCTCTCCCTGTAGGTGGTTGTTTCTAATGGTGTGTTTTGTCCCTCTTCTCTCCCTGTAGGTGGTTGTTTCTAATGGTGTGTTTTGTCCCTCTTCTCTCCCTGTAGGTGGTTGTTTCTAATGGTGTGTTTTGTCCCTCTTCTCTCCCTGTAGGTGGTTGTTTCTAATGGTGTGTTTTGTCCCTCTTCTCTCCCTGTAGGTGGTTGTGTCTAATGGTGTGTTTTGTCCCTCTTCTCTCCCTGTAGGTGGTTGTTTCTAACGGTGTGTTTTGTCCCTCTTCTCTCCCTGTAGGTGGTTGTTTCTAACGGTGTGTTTTGTCCCTCTTCTCTCCCTGTAGGTGGTTGTTTCTAACGGTGTGTTTTGTCCCTCTTCTCTCCCTGTAGGTGGTTGTTTCTAACGGTGTGTTTTGTCCCTCTTCTCTCCCTGTAGGTGGTTGTTTCTAACGGTGTGTTTTGTCCCTCTTCTCTCCCTGTAGGTGGTTGTTTCTAACGGTGTGTTTTGTCCCTCTTCTCTCCCTGTAGGTGGTTGTTTTCTAACGGTGTGTTTTGTCCCTCTTCTCTCCCTGTAGGTGGTTGTTTCTAACGGTGTGTTTTGTCCCTCTTCTCTCCCTGTAGGTGGTTGTTTCTAACGGTGTGTTTTGTCCCTCTTCTCTCCCTGTAGGTGGTTGTTTCTAATGGTGTGTTTTGTCCCTCTTCTCTCCCTGTAGGTGGTTGTTTCTAATGGTGTGTTTGTCCCTCTTCTCTCCCTGTAGGTGGTTGTTTCTAATGGTGTGTTTTGTCCCTCTTCTCTCCCTGTAGGTGGTTGTTTCTAATGGTGTGTTTTGTCCCTCTTCTCTCCCTGTAGGTGGTTGTTTCTAATGGTGTGTTTTGTCCCTCTTCTCTCCCTGTAGGTGGTTGTTTCTAATGGTGTGTTTTGTCCCTCTTCTCTCCCTGTAGGTGGTTGTTTCTAATGGTGTGTTTTGTCCCTCTTCTCTCCCTGTAGGTGGTTGTTTCTAATGGTGTGTTTTGTCCCTCTTCTCTCCCTGTAGGTGGTTGTTTCTAACGGTGTGTTTTGTCCCTCTTCTCTCCCTGTAGGTGGTTGTTTCTAATGGTGTGTTTTGTCCCTCTTCTCTCCCTGTAGGTGGTTGTTTCTAACGGTGTGTTTTGTCCCTCTTCTCTCCCTGTAGGTGGTTGTTTCTAATGGTGTGTTTTGTCCCTCTTCTCTCACTGTAGGTAGTTGTTTCTAATGGTGTGTTTTGTCCCTCTTCTCTCCCTGTAGGTGGTTGTTTCTAATGGTGTGTTTGTCCCTCTTCTCTCCCTGTAGGATGTTGTTTCTAACGGTGTGTTTTGTCCCTCTTCTCTCCCTGTAGGTGGTTGTTTCTAATGGTGTGTTTTGTCCCTCTTCTCTTCCTGTAGGTGGTTGTTTCTAACGGTGTGTTTTGTCCCTCTTCTCTCCCTGTAGGTGGTTGTTTCTAACGGTGTGTTTTGTCCCTCTTCTCTCCCTGTAGGTGGTTGTTTCTAATGGTGTGTTTTGTCCCTCTTCTCTCCCTGTAGGTGGTTGTTTCTAATGGTGTGTTTTGTCCCTCTTCTCTCCCTGTAGGTGGTTGTTTCTAACGGTGTGTTTTGTCCCTCTTCTCTCCCTGTAGGTGGTTGTTTCTAATGGTGTGTTTTGTCCCTCTTCTCTCACTGTAGGTAGTTGTTTCTAATGGTGTGTTTTGTCCCTCTTCTCTCCCTGTAGGATGTTGTTTCTAACGGTGTGTTTTGTCCCTCTTCTCTCCCTGTAGGTGGTTGTTTCTAACGGTGTGTTTTGTCCCTCTTCTCTCCCTGTAGGTGGTTGTTTCTAATGGTGTGTTTTGTCCCTCTTCTCTCCCTGTAGGATGTTGTTTCTAACGGTGTGTTTTGTCCCTCTTCTCTCCCTGTAGGACTTTGTGTCTGGTCTGCTGGATAAGATACGTGGCATGCAGAAACTCACCACCCCCCAGAAGAAATAAACTCAACCCTGAGTCACCCCTCCTCCTCACCCCCTGCCTCCTCCCTCCTCCCGCCCTCCCTCTCTCACTCCAACCTCACCCCGAGAAAGAGGAGAAAAAGAGGAGTAAGATAGGTGATTGAAGCAGCCAATCAGATCCAAGCAGGGTGTATGATGTCATATCCTGTGATTTTATTTTATTTTAATGCTTAATTTAGTCTACATTTATTTCAATATTTTTTGTTTTTGTTTTTGTTGTTAAATAAGCAAACGATCGGTCATATTTCTCATGTTAATGAGTGAACATAGCATACTATAATGATGCTGTAAACCAAACCCAGGATATATTCTGTTTTAGTAGCCAAGCCCAGGATATATTCTGTTTTAGTAGCCAAACCCAGGATATATTCTGTTTTAGTAGCCAAACCCAGGATATATTCTGTTTTAGTAGCCAAACCCAGGATGTATTCTGTTTTAGTAGCCAAGCCCAGGATATATTCTGTTTTAGTAGCCAAACCCAGGATATATTCTGTTTTAGTAGCCAAGCCCAGGATATATTCTGTTTTAGTAGCCAAGCCCAGGATATATTCTGTTTTAGTAGCCAAACCCAGGATATATTCTGTTTTAGTAGCCAAGCCCAGGATATATTCTGTTTTAGTAGCCAAGCCCAGGATATATTCTGTTTTAGTAGCCAAACCCAGGATGTATTCTGTTTTAGTAGCCAAACCCAGGATATATTCTGTTTTAGTAGCCAAACCCAGGATATATTCTGTTTTAGTAGCCAAGCCCAGGATATATTCTGTTTTAGTAGCCAAGCCCAGGATATATTCTGTTTTAGTAGCCAAGCCCAGGATATATTCTGTTTTAGTAGCCAAGCCCAGGATATATTCTGTTTTAGTAGCCAAACCCAGGATATATTCTGAGTTTTAGTAGCTAAGCCCAGGATGTATTCTGAGTTTTAGTAGCCAAACCCAGGATGTATTCTGTTTTAGTAGCCAAACCCAGGATGTATTCTGTTTTAGTAGCCAAACCCAGGATATATTCTGAGTTTTAGTAGCCAAGCCCAGGATATATTCTGAGTTTTAGTAGCCAAGCCCAGGATGTATTCTGTTTTAGTAGCCAAGGAGGGAGGGAGGGGGGCACTGGGTAGTGGAAAATGTGTCTGAATGTGTTCATCCAAATATCCACACACACACACACTCAGGGAACAGCAGAAACACAGACCACAGCTGCTGTTCCTTCAAACGCTCACACAGATGTGAACACTGGTCCACACACACAAACACACACACTGGCGCCCTCTCGTCAACACACACACATAAACACACACTGGCGCCCTCTCGTCAACACACACATAAACACACACACAGGAAAGAGGTGGTGGTGGGGGGGGGTGGTAATCATTGAGAGAGAGATAAATGGAGAAAAAGAGAGAGAATCAGAGGTCTTACTCTTCCTGGCTTGGCTGCCTCACAAGGCCTTATTGTTGCCAATCATGCAGCTCTCTCACTCACCCCATGCCTCTCTTTTGCCCCTCCTTCCTCTCTCCTTCCTCTGACTCCTTCCTCTGACTCCTTCCTCTCTCCTTCCTCTGACTCCTTCCCTTTCTACTTTCAGCAATCTACAGATGACTCCATCTCTCTCTCCTTCCCTCCCTCCTTCCCTCTCCCTCCCTCTGTCCTTCCCACCCTCCATCCCTCTCTCCCTCCTTCCCACCCTCCATCCCTCTCTCCTTCCTTCCCACCCTCCATCTCTCTCTCCCTCCTTCCCACCCTCCATCCCTCTCTCCCTCCTTCCCACCCTCCCTCCTTCCCACCCTCCATCCCTCTCTCCCTCCCTCCTTCCCTCTCTCATCTCACTCTCCTTCCCTCCATCCCTCTCTCCCTCCCTCCTTCCCTCTCTCATCTCACTCTCCTTCCCTCCATCCCTCTCTCCCTCCTTCCCTCTCTCATCTCACTCTCCTTCCCTCCATCCCTCTCTCCCTCCTTCCCTCTCTCATCTCACTCTCCATCCCTCTCTCCCTCCTTCCCTCTCTCATCTCACTCTCCTTCCCTCCATCCCTCCTTCCCTCTCTCATCTCACTCTCCTTCTCTCATCTCACTCTCCTTCCCTCCATCCCTCCTTCCCTCTCTCATCTCACTCTCCTTCCCTCCATCCCTCTCTCCCTCCCCTCCTTCCCTCTCTCATCTCACTCTCCTTCCCTCCATCCCTCTCTCCCTCCTTCCCTCTCTCATCTCACTCTCCTTCCCTCCATCCCTCTCTCCCTCCTTCCCTCTCTCATCTCACTCTCCTTCCCTCCATCCCTCTCTCCCTCCTTCCCTCTCTCATCTCACTCTCCTTCCCTCCATCCCTCCTTCCCTCTCTCATCTCACTCTCCTTCCCTCCATCCCTCCTTCCCTCTCTCATCTCACTCTCCTTCCCTCCATCCCTCTCTCCCTCCCTCCTTCCCTCTCTCATCTCACTCTCCTTCCCTCCATCCCTCTCTCCCTCCTTCCCTCTCTCATCTCACTCTCCTTCCCTCCATCCCTCTCTCCCTCCTTCCCTCTCTCATCTCACTCTCCTTCCCTCCATCCCTCTCTCATCTCACTCTCCTTCCCTCCATCCCTCCTTCCCTCTCTCATCTCACTCTCCTTCCCTTCCATCCCTCTCTCCCTCCATCTCTTGTTTAATAACTGACGTTGCCTTAGGTCTATATTGAAGTTACAAACCAAATAAAAGGAGACGTCCATTTTTAACAACAATTTAAATAAAAAAATAAAAAACACAACAAAATGTTTTTCTCTTTGACTCATCCTCTTTTTTAAAGGATGATCCTGTGGTTGTTTAGGAAAAGGTCATCTAGAGGTCATCTACACCTCTTTACGTTGTTTAGATGTGAATATGTGTGTACTATTATGATATCCTGGGTCTCATCTCAAATGGAGCCCTATTCCATATATAGTGCACTACTATAGACCAGGCACCCTATTCCCTACATAGTGCACTACTTTAGACCAGGGTTGGCACCCTATTCCCTACATAGTGCACTACTTTAGACCAGGCACCCTATTCCCTACATAGTGCACTACTTTAGACCAGGGTTGGCACCCTATTCCCTATATAGTGCACTACCATAGACCAGGCACCCTATTCCCTACATAGTGCACTACTTTAGACCAGGGCTGGCACCCTATTCCCTACATAGCCTTGGTCTAAAGTAGTGCACTGTCACCCTATTCCCTATATAGTGCACTACCATAGACCAGGCACCCTATTCCCTACATAGTGCACTACTTTAGACCAGGACTGGCACCCTATTCCCTATATAGTGCACTACTTTAGCGATAGCTTAGCCTCCTATCCAGGGGGTGTACTTGTACATCAAGCTGCCTGCCTTCCGCTACAGAAACAGGGGGTGGGACGAGTTACTGTGGCTACTTACCTATGGGTTGTCAGGGCTCGGACATGGTTACTTACCTGTGGGTTGTCAGGGCTCGGACATGGTTACTTACCTATGGGTTGTCAGGGCTCGGACATGGTTACTTACCTATGGGTTGTCAGGGCTCGGACATGGTTACTTACCTGTGGGTTGTCAGGGCTCGGACATGGTTACTTACCTGTGGGTTGTCAGGGCTCGGACATGGTTACTTACCTATGGGTTGTTAAGGCTCGGACATGGTTACTTACCTATGGGTTGTCAGGGGTCGGACATGGTTACTTACCTATGGGTTGTCAGGGCTCGGACATGGTTACTTACCTGTGGGTTGTTAGGGCTCGGACATGGTTACTTACCTATGGGTTGTCAGGGCTCGGACATGGTTACTTACCTATGGGTTGTCAGGGCTCGGACATGGTTACTTACCTGTGGGTTGTCAGGGCTCGGACATGGTTACTTACCTATGGGTTGTCAGGGCTCGGACATGGTTACTTACCTATGGGTTGTTAGGGCTCGGACATGGTTACTTACCTATGGGTTGTCAGGGCTCGGACATGGCTACTTACCTATGGGTTGTCAGGCCTCGGACATGGTTACTTACCTGTGGGTTGTCAGGGCTCGGACATGGTTACTTACCTATGGGTTGTCAGGGCTCGGACATGGTTACTTACCTATGGGTTGTCAGGGCTCGGACATGGTTACTTACCTATGGGTTGTTAGGGCTCGGACATGGTTACTTACCTATGGGTTGTCAGGGCTCGGACATGGTTACTTACCTATGGGTTGTCAGGGCTCGGACATGGTTACTTACCTATGGGTTGTCAGGGCTCGGACATGGTTACTTACCTATGGGTTGTTAGGGCTCGGACATGGTTACTTACCTGTGGGTTGTCAGGGCTCGGACATGGTTACTTACCTATGGGTTGTTAGGGCTCGGACATGGTTACTTACCTATGGGTTGTCAGGGCTCGGACATGGTTACTTACCTATGGGTTGTCAGGGCTCGGACATGGTTACTTACCTATGGGTTGTCAGGGCTCGGACATGGTTACTTACCTGTGGGTTGTTAGGGCTCGGACATGGTTACTTACCTGTGGGTTGTCAGGGCTCGGACATGGTTACTTACCTGTGGGTTGTCAGGGCTCGGACATGGTTACTTACCTGTGGGTTGTTAGGGCTCGGACATGGTTACTTACCTGTGGGTTGTCAGGGCTCGGACATGGTTACTTACCTATGGGTTGTTAGGGCTCGGACATGGTTACTTACCTATGGGTTGTCAGGGCTCGGACATGGTTACTTACCTATGGGTTGTCAGGGCTCGGACATGGTTACTTACCTATGGGTTGTCAGGGCTCGGACATGGTTACTTACCTGTGGGTTGTTAGGGCTCGGACATGGTTACTTACCTGTGGGTTGTCAGGGCTCGGACATGGTTACTTACCTGTGGGTTGTCAGGGCTCGGACATGGTTACTTACCTATGGGTTGTTAGGGCTCGGACATGGTTACTTACCTATGGGTTGTTAGGGCTCGGACATGGTTACTTACCTATGGGTTGTTAGGGCTCGGACATGGTTACTTACCTATGGGTTGTCACTTACAGTACTAACCTAGGGGTTGTGGTCTAAAGTAGTGCCCTATTTAGGGAATAGGGTACCAGCCCTGGTCTAAAGTAGTGCACTATATAGGGAATAGGGTGCCAGCCCTGGTCTAAAGTAGTGCACTATATAGGGAATAGGGTGCCAGTCCTGGTCTAAAGTAGTGCATTATATAGGGAGTAGGGTGCCTGGTCTATGGTAGTGCCCTATATAGGGAATAGGGTGCCTGGTCTATGGTAGTGCACTATATAGGGAATAGGGTGCCATTTGGGAAGGGGCCCCTGATAGACTGTTGTTGGATATGTCAGACATTTTTTTACTGTGCGACAACTTTGAATATTGAAATGCAGTTTTAGAAGTGTTTTAATAAGAAAGAAAAGAAATGTAGCGACAGGGTTTGTTGTTTTACCACAATGCTGTTACACTTTTATGCAACTTTAATAAATAAAGGCATGTTAATATATGTGTGTGTTCATGTGGTGGGTGTGAATGCATGTTAATATATGTGTGTGTTCATGTGGTGGGTGTGAATGCATGTTAATATATGTGTGTGTTCATGTGGTGGGTGTGAATGCATGTTAATATATGTGTGTGTTCATGTGGTGGGTGTGAATGCATGTTAATATATGTGTGTGTTCATGTGGTGGGTGTGAATGCATGTTAATATATGTGTGTTCATGTGTGGGTGTGAATGCATGTTAATATATGTGTGTGTTCATGTGGTGGGGGTGTGAATGCATGTTAATATATGTGTGTGTTCATGTGGTGGGTGTGAATGCATGTTAATATATGTGTGTGTTTCATGTGGTGGGTGTGAATGCATGTTAATATATGTGTGTGTTCATGTGGTGGGTGTGAATGCATGTTAATATATGTGTGTGTTCATGTGGTGGGTGTGAATGCATGTTAATATATGTGTGTGTTCATGTGGTGGGTGTGAATGCATGTTAATATATGTGTGTGTTCATGTGGTGGGTGTGAATGCATGTTAATATATGTGTGTGTTCATGTGGTGGGTGTGAATGCATGTTAATATATGTGTGTGTTCATGTGGTGGGTGTGAATGCATGTTAATATATGTGTGTGTTCATGTGGTGGGTGTGAATGCATGTTAATATATGTGTGTGTTCATTGTGGTGGGTGTGAATGCATGTTAATATATGTGTGTGTTCATGTGGTGGGTGTGAATGCATGTTAATATATGTGTGTGTTCATGTGGTGGGTGTGAATGCATGTTAATATATGTGTGTGTTCATGTGGTGGGTGTGAATGCATGTTAATATATGTGTGTGTTCATGTGGTGGGTTTGTGAATGCATGTTAATATATGTGTGTGATTTCATGTGGTGGGTGTGAATGCATGTTAATATATGTGTGTGTTCATGTGGTGGGTGTGAATGCATGTTAATATATGTGTGTGTTCATGTGGTGGGTGTGAATGCATGTTAATATATGTGTGTGTTCATGTGGTGGGTGTGAATGCATGTTAATATATGTGTGTGTTCATGTGGTGGGTGTGAATGCATGTTAATATATGTGTGTGTTCATGTGGTGGGTGTGAATGCATGTTAATATATGTGTGTGTTCATGTGGTGGGTGTGAATGCATGTTAATATATGTGTGTGTTCATGTGGTGGGTGTGAATGCATGTTAATATATGTGTGTGTTCATGTGGTGGGTGTGAATGCATGTTAATATATGTGTGGTGTTCATGTGGTGGGTGTGAATGCATGTTAATATATGTGTGTGTTCATGTGGTGGGTGTGAATGCATGTTAATATATGTGTGTGTTCATGTGGTGGGTGTGATGCATGTTAATATATGTGTGTGTTCATGTGGTGGGTGTGAATGCATGTTAATATATGTGTGTGTTCATGTGGTGGGTGTGAATGCATGTTAATATATGTGTGGTTCATGTGGTGGGTGTGAATGCATGTTAATATATGTGTGTGTTCATGTGGTGGGTGTGAATGCATGTTAATATATGTGTGTGTTCAATGTGGTGGGTGTGAATGCATGTTAATATATGTGTGTGTTCATGTGGTGGGTGTGAATGCATGTTAATATATGTGTGTGTTCATGTGGTGGGTGTGAATGCATGTTAATATATGTGTGTGTTCATGTGGTGGGTGTGAATGCATGTTAATATATGTGTGTGTTCATGTGGTGGGTGTGAATGCATGTTAATATATGTGTGTGTTCATGTGGTGGGTGTGAATGCATGTTAATATATGTGTGTGTTCATGTGGTGGGTGTGAATGCATGTTAATATATGTGTGTGTTCATGTGGTGGGTGTGAATGCATGTTAATATATGTGTGTGTTCATGTGGTGGGTGTGAATGCATGTTAATATATGTGTGTGTTCATGTGGTGGGTGTGAATGCATGTTAATATATGGTGTGTGTTCATGTGGTGGGTGTGAATGCATGTTAATATATGTGTGTGTTCATGTGGTGGGTGTGAATGCATGTTAATATATGTGTGTGTTCATGTGGTGGGTGTGAATGCATGTTAATATATGTGTGTGTTCATGTGTGGGTGTGAATGCATGTTATAATATGTGTGTGTTCATGGTGGTGGGTGTGAATGCATGTTAATATATGTGTGTGTTCATGTGGTGGGTGTGAATGCATGTTAATATATGTGTGTGGTTCATGTGGTGGGTGTGAATGCATGTTAATATATGTGTGTGTTCATGTGGTGGGTGTGAATGCATGTTAATATATGTGTGTGTTCATGTGGTGGGTGTGAATGCATGTTAATATATGTGTGTGTTCATGTGGTGGGTGTGAATGCATGTTATATATGTGGTGTGTTCATGTGGTGGGTGTGAATGCATGTTAATATATGGGTGTGTTCATGTGGTGGGTTGTGAATGCATGTTAATATATGTGGTGTGTTCATGTGGTGGGTGTGAATGCATGTTAATATATGTGTGTGTTCATGTGGTGGGTGTGAATGCATGTTAATATATGTAGTGTGTTCATGTGGTGGGTGTGAATGCATGTTAATATATGTGTGTGTTCATGTGGTGGGTGTGAATGCATGTTAATTATGTGGTGTGTTCATGTGTGGGTGTGAATGCATGTTATATGTGTGTGTTCATGTGGGTGGGTGTGAATGCATGTTAATATATGTGTGTGTTCATGTGGTGGGTGTGAATGCATGTTAATATATGTGTGGTGTTCATGTGGTGGGTGTGAATGCATGTTATAATATGTGTGTGTTCATGTGGTGGGTGTGAATGCAATGTTAATATATGTGTGTGTTCATGTGGTGGGTGTGAATGCATGTTAATATATGTTGTGTGTTCATGTGGTGGGTGTGAATGCATGTTAAGATATGTGTGTGTTCATGGTGGTGGGTGTGGAATGCATGTTAATATATGTGTGTGTTCATGTGGTGGGTGTGAATGCATGTTAATATTGTGTGTGTTCATGTGGTGGGTGTGAATGCATGTTAATATATGTGTGTGTTCATGTGGTGGGTGTGAATGCATGTTAATATATGTGTGTGGTTCATGTGGTGGGTGTGAATGCATGTTAATATATGTGTGGTTCATGTGGTGGGTGTGAATGCATGTTAATATTATGTGTGTGTTTCATGTGTGGGTGGGATGCATGTTAATATATGTGTGTGTTCATGTGGTGGGTGTGAATGCATGTTAATATATGTGTGTGTTCATGTGGTGGGTGTGAATGCATGTTAATATATGTGTGTGTTCATGTGGTGGGTGTGAATGCATGTTAATATATGTGTGTGTTCATGTGGTGGGGTGTGAATGCATGTTAATATATGTGTGTGTTCATGTGGTGGGTGTGAATGCATGTTAATATATGTGTGTGTTCATGTGGTGGGTGTGAATGCATGTTAATATATGTGTGTGTTCATGTGGTGGGTGTGAATGCATGTTAATATATGTGTGTGTTCATGTGGTGGGTGTGAATGCATGTTAATATATGTGTGTGTTCATGTGGTGGGTGTGAATGCATGTTAATATATGTGTGTGTTCATGTGGTGGGTGTGAATGCATGTTAATATATGTGTGTGTTCATGTGGTGGGTGTGAATGCATGTTAATATATGTGTGTGTTCATGTGGTGGGTGTGAATGCATGTTAATATATGTGTGTGTTCATGTGGTGGGTGTGAATGCATGTTAATATATGTGTGTGTTCATGTGGTGGGTGTGAATGCATGTTAATATATGTGTGTGTTCATGTGGTGGGTGTGAATGCATGTTAATATATGTGTGTGTTCATGTGGTGGGTGTGAATGCATGTTAATATATGTGTGTGTTCATGTGGTGGGTGTGAATGCATGTTAATATATGTGTGTGTTCATGTGGTGGGTGTGAATGCATGTTAATATATGTGTGTGTTCATGTGGTGGGTGTGAATGCATGTTAATATATGTGTGTGTTCATGTGGTGGGTGTGAATGCATGTTAATATATGTGTGTGTTCATGTGGTGGGTGTGAATGCATGTTAATATATGTGTGTGTTCATTTCATGTGGTGGTGTGAATGCATGTTAATATATGTGTGTGTTCATGTGGTGGGTGTGAATGCATGTTAATATATGTGTGTGTTCATGTGGTGGGTGTGAATGCTGTTATATATGTGTGTGTTCATGTGGTGGGTGTGAATGCATGTTAATATAATGTGTGTGTTCATGTGGTGGGTGTGAATGCATGTTAATATATGTTGTGTGTTCATGTGGTGGGTGTGAATGCATGTTAATATATGTGTGTGTTCATGTGGTGGGTGTGAATGCATGTATGCATGTTAATATATGGTGTGTTCATGTGGTGGGTGTGAATGCATGTTAATATATGTGTGTGTTCATGTGGTGGGTGTGACAACACAGCATGACACTGGAAATAGGGGGGGGGGGGTAAAAAAAAACCTCAAGTAGCTTGTTTTTTTCCGGGACAAAGTCCACTGCAAATGACAATAGAATAGAATGGGCCTATAGTGGCATCTTCCTCTTCAGCTCTCCGGATCTCATCATCATCGTCGTCGGAGGCCTGTAATCCACGCCTAATAATAAGTCCATCTCACATTTATAATGTACTGTACACTGAACCAAATATGTAAAAGTGTTTGGTCCCATGTTTCATGAAACAGAAATATAAAATCACAAAAAAAAAGCTTATTTCTCTCAAATTTTGTCCACAGATTTGTTTACATCCCCTGTTAGTAAGTATTTCTCTCTCTTTCGCCAAGATAATCCATCCACTTGACAGGTTAAACAGCTTCTTGCTGCCGTCAATAAAGTCTAAAATGTGCAAATGTTGTCACAACACAATACCACAGATGACTCAACTATTGAGGGAGAGTGTAATTGAATGTTCATTTCTCTACCATAAGCCGCCTCCAATGTCGTCTTAGAGAATTTGTCAGTACGTCCAATCAGGCTTCATAACCGCAGACCACGTGTAACCACGCCAGCCCAGGACCTCCACGTCTGGCTCCTTCACCTGACGGATCATCTGAGACCAGCCACCCGGGACAGCTGATGAAACTGAGGTTTTGCACATCCAAAGAATTTCTGCACAAACAGTCAGAATCCGTCTCAGGGAAGCTCATCTGTGTGCTCATCGTCCTCACCAGGGTTTTGACCATTCCATTTACTCAATTCCAGACATTATTATGAGTCATCCTCCCCTCAGCAGCCTCCACTGGTGTATATGCAGAAATATACAGAAATCCTTGAAAACACACACATTTGTGACGACAGGTTGAATTTCCACTGCTTCGATAAACCTTTTTTTTTTTTTATGAACCTATTGGTTGTCGAGATCTCAGTTCGGCATCTGATTGGTTAGGACAGTACAGTAATATCTCGCAGGTTGGTTTCTATTGGCTAAGCAGGTATTAGAGCTCTGCATTGATTGGCCAATCTAGAATTTTAGAGTCCGGCAAAAGTAGCAGTAGAACTGAACTGCAACTAAAGGAAGTAGCCTAGTTTGAATATTGTAATGATATAACTGTACTTCATAGTATTGGAGTATAGAAGATACAAACCGTAAAAGGTAAGTGGGCGATTTTTCTGTTATTTATGCAGCATTTTCGTATTTACTACCGTTTGTTATTTGGTCTACAGCCTAGTTGATCATCTGCCTGTCTGTCTACCTCTTCTTCATAATCCGCGCTAGAACAGCAAATTGGCGTCCGAAACAACCCTCTATTCCTCCGTCAATACGATGTCATATTTTGCATCATACACAGCAGTGCTGTGAAAGTCTCCGGGAAACATTTAGGCTGCTTTACTTCGTATGCGAAATGATAACACTCTACGCTCGATATGGCTACAATGTAACAGCTACCACCTCTGTCGCAGACCGGGAGAGTGATCTCGCATACATTTACTGTCTCAAAAGCAAATAGATGATCAATCCAGGTTGTCCGTTTGGATAGCCCAATAAAACGATTTCAAATGCAATATTCGGTCATATTTTTGTATTCGTTTGGTCGCGAAAGGCCGCCGCCTCGGGAACAATTCCTACAGTATGATCTCATGACAGGCGACATCACGGAAGCCATACGGTAGCTCTCGAGTTGGAAGGACCATCCGGTGTAGTCTCTCGGATGACCACTGCGCCACCGGCCCGCCGCTAGCCTACTTTTGTTGTTGTTGACACACCGGTAAAATGACTGTAAGTAGGCTATATTTCTATAATGCTATATTTCTGTCCAAAAAAAGCCTAGAAGATGGAGGATAATGCTGGTAAGAATACTCATGGTTATGAGGATTTTGTTGATGATAGGGTGTAATTAATGTGTGTATAAATGCATACATTAGGCCTATATTGTAAATAGGTTACTATGTTAGGCCTATATAGGTTATAAGTATGTTATAATAGTTAAAACTAGAATCGTTAGTTGCTACACACATTTTGGACTTATTCATTGATTATATTAATTAATATATGAAATACCAATTGATTATTGAAGAGTATAACTGAAAAATCCCCCATGAGCTTTGTTCAGCTGTCATACCCCATAATCAAAACACAAAATATATAGTTTTTCTCTCCATTATTTTTAAACAATGTAAATGTAAACAAACACTTTATAGCCTTGTAACCTGGCTAAAAGTGTCATTTTTTATATCATGTGTAACCGGTTTGAAATGGCTAGCTAGTTAACTGTGCGTGCTAACCTTGTTTCCGTCTTTCCCCATCTCCCCCTCTCCTTCTCTCAGTGATGCCGGCCCAGCCCTCCCTCAGAGAACCACAGGAGGAGATGGAGGTGGAGGGAGAGAGTGAACTACCAGAGGCCAATGGAGAGATGGAGGAAGAGAGGGAGAGAGAGAGAAGAGAGGGGGAGGAGGAAACCATGGAGGAGAGTACGGAGGAGAGGGAGAGCGACTCGGACGATAGCGAGGAGGAGGAAGAGGAGGAAGAGGAGAGTTCAGGTAACTGTTGAATGATGAGGACAGTTCTCTTTTTCTTTTTTTTCCCTTTTTGACACTTTACTGACATCATGAAGAGCAACTAGAAGTCTCTTCTCTCTGCCCTTTCCCTGCTCTCTCTTTCTCCCTGCTCTCTCTCTTCCTGCTCTCTCTCTCTTCCTGCTCTCCCTCTCTCTTCCTGCTCTCTCTCTCTCTCCCTGCTCTCTCTCTTCCTGCTCTCTCTCTCTCTTCCTGCTCTCTCTCTCTCTCCCTGCTCTCTCTCTTCCTGCTCTCTCTCTCTTCCTGCTCTCCCTCTCTCTTCCTGCTCTCTCTCTCTCTTCCTGCTCTCTCTCTCTCTCTCTCTCTCTCTCTCTCTCTCTCTCTCTCTCTCTCTCTCTTCCTTCTCTCTTCCTGCTCTCTCTCTCTCTCTCTCTCTTCCTTCTCTCTCTTCCTTCTCTCTCTCTCTTCCTTCTCTCTCTTCCTTCTCTCTCTCTCTTCCTTCTCTCTCTTCCTGCTCTCTCTCTCTTCCTTCTCTCTCTTCCTGCTCTCTCTCTCTCTCTTCCTTCTCTCTCTTCCTTCTCTCTCTTCCTGCTCTCTCTCTCTCTCTCTCTCTCTCTCTCTTCCTTCTCTCTCTTCCTTCTCTCTCTCTCTCTCTCTCTCTTCCTTCTCTCTCTTCCTTCTCTCTCTCTCTCTCTCTTCCTTCTCTCTCTTCCTTCTCTCTCTCTCTCTCTCTCTCTCTCTCTCCCTGCTCTCTCTCTCTCTTCCTGCTCTCTCTCTCGCTCTCTCTTCCTGCTCTCTCTTATCTCTTTCTCTCCCTGCTCTCTCTATCTCGATCTCCCACTCTCTCGCTCCCACACTCTTTCTCTCTCTCTCTTTCTCCCCTCTCCCCTTCCTCTCTCCCCCTCCCTCTCTCTCTTATCTCATTCTCCCTTCCCCCTCCCTCTCCCCTTCCTCTCTCCCCCTCCCTCTGTCTCTCTTTCTCTAGAGATGGATGATGAGGACTGTGAGAGGAGGAGAGGAGAGTGCCTAGATGAGATGTCAGACCTAGAGAAACAGTTCCTGGAACTGAAAGACAAGTAAGTCTCATTGATGGATTGATTAATCGGTTGATTGAATGACACAGATTAATCAGTTGATCGATTGACACAGATTAATAGGTTGATTGATTGACACAGATTAATCGGTTGATTGATTGGTTGATCCAAGGCTTAGGAAAAGGCTTAACTTTCCTTGAGGGATAATCAACAAGTGGCTATGCGTTTTAAGGAAAATAACGAACGACATGGAAGCTGTGTTCCGCGACACGCGTACAGTAGTTACCGTGGTAATCAAGCAAGCAGACTTGGAACTAACCTTCCACGGAGTTGCATATTTTGCATATTTTAAACATCCAATAAAGTGGCAAGCAAGTTTACTAGATAAACTACAGTAGTTACCGTGGTAATCAAGCAGGTTTACTAGATAGGCTACAGTAGTTACCGTGGTAATCAAGCAAAGTTTACTAGATAGGCTACAGTAGTTACCGTGGTAATCAAGCAGGTTTACTAGATAGGCTACAGTAGTTACCGTGGTAATCAAGCAAAGTTTACTAGATAGGCTACAGTAGTTACCGTGGTAATCAAGCAAAGTTTACTAGATAGGCTACAGTAGTTACCGTGGTAATCAAGCAAAGTTTACTAGATAAACTACAGTAGTTACCGTGGTAATCAAGCAAAGTTTACTAGATAGGCTACAGTAGTTACCGTGGTAATCAAGCAAAGTTTACTAGATAAACTACAGTAGTTACCGTGGTAATCAAGCAAAGTTTACTAGATAGGCTACAGTAGTTACCGTGGTAATCAAGCAAGTTTACTAGATAAGCTACAGTAGTTACCGTGGTAATCAAGCAAGTTTACTAGATAAGCTACAGTAGTTACTGTGGTAATCAAGCAAGTTTACTAGATAAACTACAGTAGTTACCGTGGTAATCAAGCAAAGTTTACTAGATAGGCTACAGTAGTTACCGTGGTAATCAAGCAAAGTTTACTAGATAGGCTACAGTAGTTACCGTGGTAATCAAGCAAAGTTTACTAGATAGGCTACAGTAGTTACCGTGGTAATCAAGCAAAGTTTACTAGATAAACTACAGTAGTTACCGTGGTAATCAAGCAAAGTTTACTAGATAGGCTACAGTAGTTACCGTGGTAATCAAGCAAAGTTTACTAGATAAACTACAGTAGTTACCGTGGTAATCAAGCAAAGTTTACTAGATAGGCTACAGTAGTTACCGTGGTAATCAAGCAAGTTTACTAGATAAGCTACAGTAGTTACCGTGGTAATCAAGCAAGTTTACTAGATAAGCTACAGTAGTTACTGTGGTAATCAAGCAAGTTTACTAGATAAACTACAGTAGTTACCGTGGTAATCAAGCAAAGTTTACTAGATAAGCTACAGTAGTTACCGTGGTAATCAAGCAAAGTTTACTAGATAAGCTACAGTAGTTACCGTGGTAATCAAGCAAAGTTTACTAGATAAGCTACAGTAGTTACCGTGGTAATCAAGCAAAGTTTACTAGATAAGCTACAG
>NC_034189.2:7601270-7611270 GCF_002021735.2 Oncorhynchus kisutch | reverse complement strand
AACCGCCCCAGACCATTATTCCCCTCCACCAAACTTAACACTTAGCACAATGCATTCGGACGGGTAGCTTTCTCTTGGCATCCGCCAAACCTAGATTTGTCCGTTGAACTGCCAGATGGTGAAGCGTGATTCATCACTCCAGAGAATGTGTTTCCAGTGCTCCAGAGTCCAATGGCGGCAAGCTTTACAACATTCCAGCAGATGCTTGGCATTGCACATGGTGATCTTAGGCTTGTGTGCTGCTGCTCGGCCATGGAAACCCATTCAATGAAGCTCCCGACGAACAGTTCCTATGCTGAAATTGGTTCCAGAGGCAGTTTGGAACTCGGTAGTGAGTGTTACAACCGAGGACGGACAATTTTTACACACTTCAGCACTCGACGGGGACATTCTGTGAGCTTGTGTGGCCTACCACTTTGCAGCTGAGCCGTTGTTTTTCTTAGACGTTTCCACTTCACAATAACTGCACGTACAGTTGATCCAGGGCAGCTCTAGCAGGACAGAAATTTGAGATCTGAAAACACTCTTCAAAAGTTCACCTACATGTTTGTCTTTCAGGAATTAACATCTCTATCTCTCTCTCGCTCTCCTCTCTCTCTCTCTCCATCTCTTTCTCTCCATCTCTTTCTCTCCCTCCATCTTTCTCTCTCCATCTCTTTCCCTCCATCTCTCTCTCTTTCCCTCCATCTCTTTCTCTCCATCTCTCTCTCTTTCCCTCCATCTCTCTCTCTTTCCCTCCATCTCTCTCTCTTTCCCTCCATCTCTTTCTCTCCATCTCTTTATCTTTCTCTCCATCTCTTTCCCTCCATCTCTTTCTCTCTCTCAGAGTGGTGGAGTGATGAGGTGAAAGGGAAGAAGTGTAAAAGGAGGAGTCTGTCCCGGCCAGAGAGGAAGAAGAAGGCTGCCCTAGTATCTGGTAATATTTATCTTTTTCTCCCTACTTCCCTCTTCCTTTCAACCATTTCCTTTTATGATATACAGTGCCTTCAGGTAAGTATTCATAACCATACGGTTATAACCTTACTCTAAAATGGATTAAATAAATAAAAAAATCCTCATCATTCTACACACAATACCCCACAATGACATCACAATAACCCATAATGACATCACAATACCCCACAATGACATCACAATAACCCATAATGACATCACAATACTCCATGATGACAAAGCGAAAACAGGTTTTTAGAAATGTGTGCAAATTTATTTAAAAAAACAGACCTTATTTACATAAATATTCTGACCCTTTGCTATGAGACTCGAAATTGAGCTCAGGTGCATCCTGTTTCCATTGATCATCCTTGAGATGTTTCTACAACTTGATTGGAGTCCACCTGTGGTACATTCAATTGATTGGACATGATTTGGAAAGGCACACACGTGTCTATATAAGGTTCCACAGTAGACAGTGCATGTCAGAGCAGAAACCAAGCCATGAGTACGAAGGAATTGTCCGGAGAGCTCCGAGACAGGATTGTGTCGAGGTACAGATCTGGGGAAGGGTACCAAAACATTTCTGCAGCATTGAAGGTCCCCAAGAACACAGTGGCCTCCATCATTCTTAAATGGAAGAAGTTTGGAACCACCAGAGTCTTCCTAGAGCTGTCTGCCCAGCCAAACTGAGCAATCGGGGGAAAGGGCCTTTGTCAGGGAGGTGACCAAGAACCCGAGGGTCCCTCTGACAGAGCTCTAGAGTTCCTCTGTGGAGATGGGAGAACCTTCCCGAAAGACAACCGTCTCTGCAGCACTCCACCAATCAGGCCTTTATGGTAGAGTGGGCAGATGGAAGCCACTCCTCAGTAAAAGGCACATGACATGACAGTCCACTTGGAGTTTGCCAAAAGGCACCTAAAGGACTCTCAGACCATGAGAAATAAGATTCTCTGGTGTGATGAAACCAAGATTAAACTCTTTGGCCTGAATGCCAAGTGACACATCTGGAGGAAACTTGGCACCATTCCTACAGTGAAGCATAGTGGTGGCAGCATCATGCTGTGGGGAGGTTTTTCAGCGGCAGGGACTGGGAGACTAATCAGGATCGAGGGAAAGATGAACGGAGCAAAGTACAGAGAGATCCTTGATGAAAACCTGCTCCAGAGCACTCAGGACCTCAGACTGGGGTGAAGGTTCACCTTCCAACAGGACAACGACCCTAAGCACACAGCCAAGACAACGCAGGAGTGGCTTCGGGGATAAGTCTCTGAATGTCCTTGAGTGGCCCAACCAGAGTCCGGACTTGAACCCGATCGAACATCTCTGGAGAGACCTGAAAATCGCTGCGCAGCAACACTCCCCATCCAACCGGACAGATCTTGAGAGGATCTGCAGAGAAGAATGTGAGAAACTCCCCAAATACAGGTGTGACAAGTTTGTACAGTGCCTTGCGAAAGTATTCGGCCCCCTTGAACTTTGCGACCTTTTGCCACATTTCAGGCTTCAAACATAAAGATATAAAACTGTATTTTTTTGTGAAGAATCAACAAGTGGGACACAATCATGAAGTGGAACGACATTTATTGGATATTTCAAACTTTTTTAACAAATCAAACATAACGTTTTGCATTGTTGCCAAAAAGTTCAATTTTGGTTTCATCTGACCAGAGCACCTTCTTCCACATGTTTGGTGTGTCTCCCAGGTGGCTTGTGGCAAACTTTAAACAACACTTTTTATGGATATCTTTAAGAAATGGCTTTCTTCTTGCCACTCTTCCATAAAGGCCAGATTTGTGCAATATACGACTGATTGTTGTCCTATGGACAGAGTCTCCCACCTCAGCTGTAGATCTCTGCAGTTCATCCAGAGTGATCATGGGCCTCTTGGCTGCATATCTGATCAGTCTTCTCCTTGTATGAGCTGAAAGTTTAGAGGGATGGCCAGGTCTTGGTAGATTTGCAGTGGTCTGATACTCCTTCCATTTCAATATTAACGCTTGCACAGTGCTCCTTGGGATGTTTAAAGCTTGGGAAATCTTTTTGTATCCAAATCCGGCTTTAAACTTCTTCACAACAGTATCTCGGACCTGCCTGGTGTGTTCCTTGTTCTTCATGATGCTCTCTGCGCTTTTAACGGACCTCTGAGACTATCACAGTGCAGGTGCATTTATACGGAGACTTGATTACACACAGGTGGATTGTATTTATCATCATTAGTCATTTAGGTCAACATTGGATCATTCAGAGATCCTCACTGAACTTCTGGAGAGAGTTTGCTGCACTGAAAGTAAAGGGGCTGAATAATTTTGCACGCCCAATTTTTTGTTAAAAAAGTTTGAAATATCCAATAAATGTCGTTCCACTTCATTATTGTGTCCCACTTGTTGTTGATTCTTCACAAAAAAAATACAGTTTTATATCTTTATGTTTGAAGCCTGAAATGTGGCAAAAAGTCGCAAAGTTCAAGGGGGCCGAATACTTTCGCAAGGCACTGTAGCATCATACCCAAGAAGACTCGATACCTGCCGAAGGTGCTTCAACATTGTACTGAGTAAAGGGTCTGATATGTCCATGTTTTTATATAAATTAGCAAACATTTCTAAAATCCTGGTTTTGCTTTGTCGATATGGGCTATTGTGTCTAGATTGATGAGAAGAAAAAAATTAACGATTTAATCCATTATAGAACAAGGCTGTAACGTAACAAAATGTGGAAAAAGTCAAGGGGTCTGAATACTTTCTGAATGCATTGTATACATTGCCTAGTGAAAGTCTACACACACATTTTAATTTTCCATCCTGACAAACTCCCCAGTCCCTTGCTGGTGACAAGCATACCCATAACATGATGCTGCCGTCACAATACTTTAAAATACAGAGGGTTTAACCACATTGCATTCTTTCCACTCCAGACCATCCATTCTGTTTACAACATGGCTGTTAAGTGATACAAGACAACACAGCAAATACATGTTTTGGCCTAAATTAAAAACTACAGGCTTGAGTCAAATCCAGTACAACAAAACACAGAGTGAATTAACATAATCATTATGACACACACCTCGTTGTCATTGGTTACACTAATTGCACTGTTTGTCAACATAACCTGGTTCAAGTAGTCATGAGATCACCCTGAGGAAGGCACAGTGATGCTGAAACGTTGGTAAATACCCAATAGATCGCTGGGAGTTTATACATGGAGTGTTGGACTTTCTTTTATTTTGATAGTTTATAGTTTATTGTCCGTTAGTCAGCACCACCACACAAACTGTTATTCTGGGTGTGGGCTCATGGGTTTTTTATGCATATGCTTGTCACCAGCAGGGTCTGGGGAGTTTGTCAGGCCTAAATGAAAAACTACAGGCTTGAGTTGAATCCAGTACAACAAAACACAGAGTGAAACTCTTTGTAGTGTGGTGGTGGCAGCATCATGTTATGGGTATGCTTGTCACCAGCAGGGTCTGGGGAGTTTATCAGGATCAAATTAAATAGGAAAAGAGCAAAGCCCAGGTAAAAAGACAGAGGAA
The DNA here is from genome assembly GCF_002021735.2 of Oncorhynchus kisutch. NCBI lineage: Eukaryota > Metazoa > Chordata > Actinopteri > Salmoniformes > Salmonidae > Oncorhynchus > Oncorhynchus kisutch. The sequence continues at coordinate 7,606,808 of NC_034189.2, read as the reverse complement.
ACTCCACCTTAGTCTTCTAAAAACGCAGGGATAGATTTTTACTTTACAGCAGGACAACGTCAAAGAAACCAGAATGGCTTTCCAAGAGATGTTGAGTGTTCCTGAGTGGTCCTGCTTCATTCCTGATCTGAATTTGCTTGAATATTGCTGTCAATCAATGACTCACACTCAAATGTATTGAGCTTTGAGCAATTTTGACAAAAGCAGTGGATAAATGTTGCGTTAAGAGTACAACATGTTTCAAAAATGTTCTTTGACTTGTGGAGTAGGTTGTGCAGACGCTAGGGGGGAAAAAATCATTTGATCCTTTTTGAGATTTAATTTGAAGGCAGCAAAAAGTGAAGACAAGGGGTCTGTGCTAAAGACTACCACACAAGATCACAACCAGATCTGAGACCAGGCTACCACACAAGATCACAACCAGATCTGAGACCAGGCTACCACACAAGATCACAACCAGATCTGAGACCAGGCTACCACACAAGATCACAACCAGATCTGAGACCAGGCTACCACACAAGATCACAACCAGATCTGAGACCAGGCTACCACACAAGATCACAACCAGATCTGAGACCAGGCTACCACACAAGATTACAAGCAGATCTGAGACCAGGCTACCACACGAGATTACAACCAGATCTGAGACCAGGCTACCACATGAGATCACAACCAGATCTGAGACCAGGCTACCACACAAGATCACAACCAGATCTGAGACCAGGCTACCACACAAGATCACAAGCAGATCTGAGACCAGGCTACCACACAAGATCACAACCAGATCTGAGACCAGGCTACCACACAAGACCCCAACCAGATCTGAGACCAGGCTACCACACAAGATCACAAGCAGATCTGAGACCAGGCTACCACACAATATCACAAGCAGGTCTGAGACCAGGCTACCACACAAGATCACAAGCAGACCTGAGAACAGGCTATCACACAAGATCACAACCAGATCTGAGACCAGGCTACCACACAAGATCACAACCAGATCTGAGACCAGGCTACCACACAAGATCACAACCATATCTCAGACCGGGCTACCACACAAGATCACAACCAGATCTGGGAACAGGCTACCACACAAGATCACAACCAGATCTGAGACCAGGCTACCACACAAGATCACAACCAGATCTGAGACCAGGCTACCACACAAGATCACAACCAGATCTGAGACCAGGCTACCACACAAGAGTACAACCAGATCTGAGACCAGGCTACCACACAAGATCACAACCAGATCTGAGACCAGGCTACCACACAAGAGTACAACCAGATCTGAGACCAGGCTACCACACAAGATCACAACCAGATCTGAGACCAGGCTACCACACAAGATCGCAACCCGATCTGAGACCAGGCTACCACACAAGAGTACAACCAGATCTGAGACCAGGCTACCACACAAGAGAACAACTAGATCTGAGACCAGGCTACCACACGAGATCACAAGCAGATCTGAGACCAGGCTACCACACAAGATCACAACCAGATCTGAGACCAGGCTACCACACAAGATCACAACCAGATCTGAGACCAGGCTACCACACACGACTGTAGATATCTCTGCCTTGCTCATGTTCTCTCCATCTCTCTCTGTCTCTCAGGCCCGTTCATCGTCTACATGTTGAGAGACATTGATATCCTGGAAGACTGGGCAGCTATACAGAAGGTACATATCTGAATGCTGTGTTGATGTCTGTGTCCCTTCTAGGCAGCTGACATAAAAAGTACACGTTTCTTTACCAACAACATTCCCTATCAATATGATCAATGATCAATACAGTGTGTGTGTGTGTGGTTGTGTGTGTGTGTGAGTGTGTGTGTGTGAGTGTGTGTGTGTGTGTGTGTGTGTGTGTGAGTGTGTGTGTGTGTATCAGAACTGAGGGAACTCTCTGTCTGTCTGTCTTTTCAGGCTAAAGCAGCACTGACACCACTAAAGAAGAAATCAGACAGTAAGTTTGGTTGTGTGTGTGTGTGGTTGTGTGTGTGTGTGGTTGTGTGTGTGTGTGTGTGTCAAAGGATTTGCAAGAAACATTATCGACAGCATTTATCAGTCTGTGCGAACACACACACACACACACACACACACACACACACACACACACACACACACACACACACACACACACACACATCAAAATAACTAAATCTGTGATAATAAAGTTTAAAGTGTTATCTCTTGTTATCTCTGTTCTCTCTGTCTCTCTCTCTCTGATCTCTCTCTCTCTCTCTCTCTGTTCTCGTCCTCTTCTGTCTCTGTGTCTCCTTTCCCTTTTTGACACTTTACTGACATCATGAAGAGCAACTAGAAGTCTCTTCTCTCTGCCCTTTCCCTGCTCTCTCTTCTCCCTGCTCTCTCTCTTCTGCTCTCTCTCTCTTCCTGCTCCCCTCTCTCTTCCTGCTCTCTCTCTCTCTCCCTGCCTCTCTCTTCCTGCTCTCTCTCTCTCTTCCTGCTCTCTCTCTCTCTCCCTGCCTCTCTCTTCCTGCTCTCTCTCTCTCTTCTGCTCTCCCTCTCTCTCTCTCTCTCTCTCTCTTCTGCTCTCTCTTCTCTCTCTCTCTCTCTCTCTCTCTCTCTCTCTCTCTCTCTTCCTTCTCTCTCTTCTCTCTCTCTCTCTCTCTCTCTCTTCCTCCTCTCTTTTCTGCATCTCTCTCTCTCTTCCTTCTCTCTCTTCCTTCTCTCTCTCTCTTCCTTCTCTCTCTTCCTGCTCTCTCTCTCTTCCTTCTCTCTCTTCCTGCTCTCTCTCTCTCTCTTCCTTCTCTCTCTTCCTCTCTCTCTTCCTGCTCTCTCTCTCTCTCTCTCTCTCTCTCTCTCTTCCTTCTCTCTCTTCCTTCTCTCTCTCTCTCTCTCTCTCTTCCTTCTCTCTCTTCCTTCTCTCTCTCTCTCTCTCTTCCTTCTCTCTCTTCCTTCTCTCTCTCTCTCTCTCTCTCTCTCTCTCCTGCTCTCTCTCTCTCTTCCTGCTCTCTCTCTCGCTCTCTCTTCCTGCTCTCTCTTATCTCTTTCTCCCCTGCTCTCTCTATCTCGATCTCCCACTCTCTCGCTCCCACACTCTTTCTCTCTCTCTCTTTCTCCCCTCTCCCCTTCCTCTCTCCCCCTCCCCTCTCTCTTATCTCATTCTCCCTTCCCCCTCCCTCTCCCCTTCCTCTCTCCCCCTCCCTCTGTCTCTCTTTCTCTAGAGATGGATGATGAGGACTGTGAGAGGAGGAGAGGAGAGTGCCTAGATGAGATGTCAGACCTAGAGAAACAGTTCCTGGAACTGAAAGACAAGTAAGTCTCATTGATGGATTGATTAATCGGTTGATTGAATGACACAGATTAATCAGTTGATCGATTGACACAGATTAATAGGTTGATTGATTGACACAGATTAATCGGTTGATGATTGGTTGATCCAAGGCTTAGGAAAAGGCTTAACTTTCCTTGAGGGATAATCAACAAGGGCTATGCGTTTAAGGAAAATAACGAACGACATGGAAGCTGTGTTCCGCGACACGCGTACAGTAGTTACCGTGGTAATCAAGCAAGCAGACTTGGAACTAACCTTCCACGGAGTTGCATATTTTGCATATTTAAACATCCAATAAAGTGGCAAGCAAGTTTACTAGATAAACTACAGTAGTTACCGTGGTAATCAAGCAGGTTTACTAGATAGGCTACAGTAGTTACCGTGGTAATCAAGCAAAGTTTACTAGAGTAGGCTACAGTAGTTACCGTGGTAATCAAGCAGGTTTACTAGATAGGCTACAGTAGTTACCGTGGTAATCAAGCAAAGTTTACTAGATAGGCTACAGTAGTTACCGTTGTAATCAAGCAAAGTTTACTAGATAGGCTACAGTAGTTACCGTGGTAATCAAGCAAAGTTTACTAGATAAACTACAGTAGTTACCGTGGTAATCAAGCAAAGTTTACTAGATAGGCTACAGTAGTTACCGTGGTAATCAAGCAAAGTTTACTAGATAAACTACAGTAGTTACCGTGGTAATCAAGCAAAGTTTACTAGATAGGCTACAGTAGTTACCGTGGTAATCAAGCAAGTTTACTAGATAAGCTACAGTAGTTACCGTGGTAATCAAGCAAGTTTACTAGATAAGCTACAGTAGTTACTGTGGTAATCAAGCAAGTTTACTAGATAAACTACAGTAGTTACCGTGGTAATCAAGCAAAGTTACTAGATAGGCTACAGTAGTTACCGTGGTAATCAAGCAAAGTTTACTAGATAGGCTACAGTAGTTACCGTGGTAATCAAGCAAAGTTTACTAGATAGGCTACAGTAGTTACCGTGGTAATCAAGCAAAGTTTACTAGATAAACTACAGTAGTTACCGTGGTAATCAAGCAAAGTTTACTAGATAGGCTACAGTAGTTACCGTGGTAATCAAGCAAAGTTTACTAGATAAACTACAGTAGTTACCGTGGTAATCAAGCAAAGTTTACTAGATAGGCTACAGTAGTTACCGTGGTAATCAAGCAAGTTTACTAGATAAGCTACAGTAGTTACCGTGGTAATCAAGCAAGTTTACTAGATAAGCTACAGTAGTTACTGTGGTAATCAAGCAAGTTTACTAGATAAACTACAGTAGTTACCGTGGTAATCAAGCAAAGTTTACTAGATAAGCTACAGTAGTTACCGTGGTAATCAAGCAAAGTTTACTAGATAAGCTACAGTAGTTACCGTGGTAATCAAGCAAAGTTTACTAGATAAGCTACAGTAGTTACCGTGGTAATCAAGCAAAGTTTACTAGATAAGCTACAGTAGTTACCGTGGTAATCAAGCAAGCAGACTTGCTAGTTTAGCTGACCAAGTTGACTTTTTACTTTTTCAAAAACAGCTCAAACAAAGCTTATTACAAATGTAATAGCCGTTGAATTCTAACAGGCAAACATACAGTGTGTTATAGGGAAATCATTCACTCTCTAGAATGCCCTTACTGCCCAGGGGGGTGTGGTATATGGCCAATATACCACAGCTAAGGGCTGTTCTTATGAACGATGTAACGTGGAGGGCCTGGATACAGCCCAAACCCCCGAGGTGCCTTATTGCTATTATGAACTGGTTACCAACGTAATTAGAAGAGTCAAAATATATGTTTTGTCATACCCGTGGTATACGGTCTGATATATACCACAGCTGTCAGCCAATCAGCATTCAGGGCTTGAACCACCAAGTTTATAAAAGTACCACTGCTTTCAGCCAACCAGCACTCCGGGTATGACAAAACATATATTTTGACTCTTCTAATTACGTTGGTAACCAGTTCATAATAGCAATAAGGTACCTCGGGGGTTTGGGCTGTATCCAGGCCCTCCACGTTACGTCGTTCATAAGAACAGCCCTTAGCTGTGGTATATTGGCCATATACCACCCCCTCGTGCCTTATTGCTTAAATATATTATACAGAATATAGACTGATCGATTGACTGACCAATCTTGGTGTGTGTGTGTGTGTGTGTGTGTGTGTGTAGGTTGTTTCGTGAGCGGTTGAACCAGGTTAAGGTGAAGCTAGATGAGTGTTGACTGGCAGGAAA
>NC_034189.2:7576270-7596270 GCF_002021735.2 Oncorhynchus kisutch | reverse complement strand
TCTCTTTCTCTCCATCTCTTTATCTTTCTCTCCATCTCTTTCCCTCCATCTCTTTCTCTCTCTCAGAGTGGTGGAGTGATGAGGTGAAAGGGAAGAAGTGTAAAAGGAGGAGTCTGTCCCGGCCAGAGAGGAAGAAGAAGGCTGCCCTAGTATCTGGTAATATTTATCTTTTTCTCCCTACTTCCCTCTTCCTTTCAACCATTTCCTTTTATGATATACAGTGCCTTCAGGTAAGTATTCATAACCATACGGTTATAACCTTACTCTAAAATGGATTAAATAAATAAAAAAATCCTCATCATTCTACACACAATACCCCACAATGACATCACAATAACCCATAATGACATCACAATACCCCACAATGACATCACAATAACCCATAATGACATCACAATACTCCATGATGACAAAGCGAAAACAGGTTTTTAGAAATGTGTGCAAATTTATTTAAAAAAACAGACCTTATTTACATAAATATTCTGACCCTTTGCTATGAGACTCGAAATTGAGCTCAGGTGCATCCTGTTTCCATTGATCATCCTTGAGATGTTTCTACAACTTGATTGGAGTCCACCTGTGGTACATTCAATTGATTGGACATGATTTGGAAAGGCACACACGTGTCTATATAAGGTTCCACAGTAGACAGTGCATGTCAGAGCAGAAACCAAGCCATGAGTACGAAGGAATTGTCCGGAGAGCTCCGAGACAGGATTGTGTCGAGGTACAGATCTGGGGAAGGGTACCAAAACATTTCTGCAGCATTGAAGGTCCCCAAGAACACAGTGGCCTCCATCATTCTTAAATGGAAGAAGTTTGGAACCACCAGAGTCTTCCTAGAGCTGTCTGCCCAGCCAAACTGAGCAATCGGGGGAAAGGGCCTTGTCAGGGAGGTGACCAAGAACCCGAGGGTCCCTCTGACAGAGCTCTAGAGTTCCTCTGTGGAGATGGGAGAACCTTCCCGAAAGACAACCGTCTCTGCAGCACTCCACCAATCAGGCCTTTATGGTAGAGTGGGCAGATGGAAGCCACTCCTCAGTAAAAGGCACATGACATGACAGTCCACTTGGAGTTTGCCAAAAGGCACCTAAAGGACTCTCAGACCATGAGAAATAAGATTCTCTGGTGTGATGAAACCAAGATTAAACTCTTTGGCCTGAATGCCAAGTGACACATCTGGAGGAAACTTGGCACCATTCCTACAGTGAAGCATAGTGGTGGCAGCATCATGCTGTACCCACAGGGCGCTTATTTATAGGTCATTGGTTATTTTCCAATATATATACAGGACCCAGTCAAAAAGTTTGGACACAGGTTTTTCTTTATTTTTAATATTTTCTACATTGTAGAATCATTTTTATTTATTTATTTCACATTTATTTAACTAGGCAGGCTAGTTGCAAAGCAGTGTGACACAAACAAAAACACAGAGTTACACATGGAATAAACAAACATAAAGTTAATAACACAAGAGAAAAATAAAAAGTCTATACACAATGTGTGCAAATGAGGTAAGATAAGGGAGGTAAGGCAATAAATAGGCCGTAGTGGCGAAATAATTACAATTTAGCAATTAAACACTGGAGTGACAGATGTGCAGAAGATGTGCAAGTAGAGATACTGGGGTACAAAGGAGAAAAAATAAAAATAAGAGTATGGGGATGGGGATGGGGATGGGGATGAGGTAATTGGATGGGCTGTTTACAGATGGGCTATAGTTGGATGGGCTATTTACAGATGGGCATTTACAGATGGGCTATTTACAGATGGGCTATAGTTGGATGGGCTATTTACAGATTGGCTATGTACAGGTGCAGTGTTCTGTGAGCTGCTCTGACAGCTGGTGCTTAAAGTTAGTGAGAGAGATATGAGTCTCCAGCTTCAGTGATTTTTGCAATTCACTCCAGTCATTGGCAGCAGGGAACTGGAAGAAAAGGTGGCCAAAGGAGGAATTGGCTTTGGGGATGACCAGTGAAATATACCTGCAGGAAGCGCGTGCTACGGGTGGGTGCTGCTATGGTGACCAGTGAGCTGAGAAAAGGCGAGGCTTTACCAAGCATTATGGCCAAACAGTTCTATTGTTGTTTCATCAGACCAGAGGACATTTCTCCAAAAAGTACGATCTTTGTCCCCATGTGCAGTTGCAAACCGTGTCTGGCTTTTTTATGGCGGTTTTGGAGCAGTGGCTTCCTCCTTGCTGAGCAGCCTTTCAGGTTATATCGACATAGGGACTCGTTTTACTGTGGATATAGATACTTTTGTACCGGCTTCCTCCAGCATCTTCACAAGGTCCTTTGCTGTTGTTCTGGGGTTGATTTGCACTTTTCGCACCAAAGTACGTTCATCTCCAGGAGAAAGAACACGTCTTCTTCCTGAGTGGTATGATGGCTGTGTGGTCCCATGGTGTTTATACTTGAGTACTATTGTTTGTACAGATGAACTAGGTACCTTCAGGCATTTGGAAATTGCTCCCAATGATGAACCAGACTTGTGGAGGTCTACATTTGTTTTCTGAGGTCTTGGCTGATTTGATTTTCCCATGATGTCAAGCAAAGAGGCACTGAGTTTGAAGGTAGGCCTTGAAATACATTCACAGGTACACCTCCAATTGACTCAAATGATGTCAATTAGCCTATCAGAAGCTTCTAAAGCCATGACATACTTTTCTGGAATTTTCCAAGCTGTTTAAAGGCAAAGTCAACTTAGTGTATGTAAACTTCTGACCCACTGGAATTGTGATACAGGGAATTATAAGTGAAATAATCTGTCTCTAAACAATTGTTGGAAAAATGACTTGTGTCATGCACAAAGTAGATGCCACAAGTAATGTCCTAACCGACTTGCCAAAACTATAGTTTGTTACTTCTTGGTGACATGGGGCAGTATTTTCACGTCCCGGATGAAATGCATGCCCAATTCAACTGCCTGCTACTCATCCCCAGAAGCTAAGATATGCATATTATTAGTAGATTTGGATAGAAAACACTCTGACGTGTTCTAAAACTGTTTGAATCATGTCTGTGAGTATCTCTGCGAAACCCCAGAGTAAAAACCATTCAGATTTTTGTTGTTGTTGAGGTCACTCTCTTTTCAATGATTTTTCATTGGGAATACAGATTTTAAGGGACCTTCTTGCAGTTCCTACTGCTTTCACTGGATTTGACCAGTCTTTAGAAATTGGTTGAGGTTATTCCTTTGTGTAATGAAGAAGTAGCCCTGTTCATAACGAGGGTCACTTCAATTCTACTGTTTGTTCGAGGCGCGTGACCAGAAAGGTAGCGTCAGTTTGTTTCCTACCTGTATTGAACACAGATCATCCCGTCTTCAATTTTATCAATGATTTACTTTAAAAAATACCTAAAGTTGTATTACAAAAGTAGTTTGAAATGTTTTGGCAAAGTTTACAGGTAACTTTTGAGATATTTTGTAGTCACGTTGCGCAAGTTGGAACCAGTGTTTTTCTGGATCAAACGTGCCAAATAAATGGACATTTTGGATATATATTGACGGAATTAATCGAACAAATGGACCATTTGTGATGTTTATGGGACATATTGGAGTTCCGACAGAAGAAGCTCGTCAAAGGCAAGGCATGATTTATATTTTTATTTCTGCGTTTTGTGTCGCGCCTGCAGGGTTGAAATATGCTTCTCTCTCTTTTTTTACGGAGGTGCTATCCTCAGATAATAGCATCGTTTGCTTTCGCCGAAAAGCCTTTTTGAAATCTGACATGTTGGCTGGATTCATAACATGTGTAGCTTTAATATGGTATCTTACATGTGTGATTTCATGAAGGTTTGATTTTTATAGTAATTTATTTGAATTTGGCGCTCTGCATTTTCTCTGGCTTTTGGCCATATCCCAGAGAAGTTAACAAACAATTTGTGGAGTGGTTAAAAAATGAGTTTTAATGACTCCAACCTAAGTGTATGTAAACTTCTGACTTCAACTGTAGTATTTGTAGATGTCCACATATTCTAAGTCAGATCTGTCCAGAGTAGTGATGCTGGATGGGCTGGCAGGTGCTGGTCTCGATCGGTTGAAGAGCATGCATTTAGTTTCACTTGCATTTAAGAGCAGTTGGAGGCCATGGAAGGAAAGTTGTATGGCATTGAAGCTCGTCTGGAGGTTAGTTAAAACCTGTTTGGGATAGGCGTGCCGCTAGCAGGACACCTCGAGAACATCCGGTGAAATTGCAGAGGGCCAAAATCAAATGAAATGACTATAAATATTAAACTTTCATAAAATCACAAGTGTAATACATCAAAATAAAGCTTAATTTGTTGTTAATCCAGCCATCGTGTCAGATTTCAAAAAGGCTTAAGGCGGAAGCAAACCATGAGATTATCTGAGTACAGCGCGCTGCATACCAACACATGAAAAACATATTTTAACCAGGCAGGTGCGACACGAAAGTCAGAAATAGCGATATAAAAAATGCCTTACCTTTGATGATCTTCTTCTGTTGGCACTCCAAAAGTTCCCAGTTACATCACAAATGGTCCTTTTGTTCGATAATGTCCTTCTTTATACCCATAAAAGCTCAGTTTAGCTGGCGTGCTTCAGTCAATAATCCATTCAGTTTCCCTCCATCAAAATGCATACAAAATGAATCCCAAACCTTACTTATAAACTTTTCCAAACAAGTCAAACAACGTTTATTATCAAACCTTAGGTATCCTAATACGCAAATAAATGATACATTTAAGACAGAGAATAGTATGTTCATTCCAGGGAGAAATAAGAAAGAACGCACTTTCCTCCAAGCACTTGGAAACACTACAGCCAAAATGGGATCCATCTAGAAAAACTACCATTTCTGGGTCATTTTTCCAAAAACCAGCATGAAACTCTTTCTAAAGACTGTTGACATCTAGTGGAAGCCCTAGGAACTGCAATTCAGGAGGACTTGGGTTTATAATTATAGTACTAGCCATTGAAAACAGTGGTAAGCTGAATTTTTGGGGGGGATGGTTTGTCCTAAGGGCCATATCAGTTTTATTATACTCACAGACATAATGTTAACAGTTCTAGAAACCTTAGACTGTTTTCTATCTAAATCTACCAATTATATGCATATTCTAGCTTCCGGGCCTGAGCAACCGGCAAGGCAAGGTAGGATAAATATAGGTCTGTAGCAGCTTGGGTCTAGAGTGTCACCCCCTTTGAAGAGGCGGATGACCGCGGCAGCTTTCCAATCCTTGTGGACCTCAGACGGTATGAAAGAGAAGACAATAATATTGACGACATCAAAACTATTAATTAACACATTTAGTAACCAAATAAGTGTTAAACAAATCAAAATATATTTATATTTGAGGTTCTTCAGAGTAGCCACCATTTACCTTGATGACAGCTTTGCACACTCTCGAAATTCTGTTTTCACTATTATTTTACAATGTAGAACATAGTAAAAATAAAGAAAAACATTTAAATGAGTAGGTGTTTTAACATTTTTGACCGATAGTGTATATGTTTAAACAAAGATGTCTTTACTGCGTATGTCTTCACACCCCAGAGGTAATACTTGGTGGAACATCCTTCGGCAGCCATTACAGCTGTGAATTATTTTGAATACGTTTCTACCAACATTGCACAACTCTTAGGGCAACATATATTGGTTGGGAATCATTGATGAACAGCAACATTCAAACCATGTCACTGATTTTAAAGCAAATTGAACTGAGACTCGACCACTCAGGAACAACAACACCTCTTGGAAAGCCATTCTGGTGTGTCTTAGGCATTAAAATTGTCTCGCTGAAAATGTCAAATCTATCCCAGGGTTAGGTTTTCAGAAGACTAAGGTGGGTTTTCCTATAACTTTTCATCTGGGCTTTGCTCCTTTGATATTTATTTTGATCCTGACAAACTTCCTAGTCCCTGCCCGGTGACAAGCATCAAATCAAATCAAATTCTATTGGTCACATACAGTGAGGTAAAAAAGTATTTAATCCCCTGCTGATTTTGTACGATTGCCCACTGATAAAGAAATTATAAGTCTAGAATTTTAATGGTAGGTTTATTTGAACAGTGAGAGACAGAATAACAACAAAAAAATCCAGAAAAACACATGTCAAAAATGTTCTGAATTGCATTTTAATGAGGGAAATAAGTATTTGACCCTTCTGCAAAACATGATTTAGTACTTGGTGGCAAAATCCTTATTGGCAATCACAGAGGTCAGACGTTTCTTGTAGTTGGCCACCAGGTTTGCACACATCTCAGGAGGGATTTTGTCCCACTCCTCTTTGCAGATCTTCTCCAAGTCTTTCATTTCGAGGCTGACGTTTGGCAACTCAAACCTTCAGCTCCCTCCACAGATTTTCAATGGGATTAAGGTCTGGAGACTGGCTAGGCCACTCCAGGACCTTCATGTGCTTCTTCTTAAGCCACTCCTTTTTTGTCTTGGCCGTGTGTTTTGGGTCATTGTCATGCTGGAATACCCATCCACGACCCATTTTCAATCCCCTGGCTGTGGGAAGGAGGTTCTTACCCAAGATTTGACGGTACGTGGCACTGTCCATTGTCCCTTTGACGCGGTGAAGTTGTCTGGTCCCCTTAGCAGAAAAACACCCCCAAAGCATAATGTTTCCACCTCCATGTTTGACGGTGAGGATGGTGCTCTTGGGGTCATAGGCAGCATTCCTCATCCTCCAAACACGGCGAGTTGAGTTGATGCCAAAGAGCTCCATTTTGGTCTCATCTGACCACAACACTTTCACCCAGTTGTCCTCTGAATACATTCAGCTGTTCATTGGCAAACTTCAGATGGGCATGTATATGTGCTTTCTTGAGCAGGGGGACCTTGCGGGTGCTGCAGGATTTCAGTCCTTCACGGCGTAGTGTGTTACCAATTGTTTTCTCGGTGACTATGGTCCCAGATGCCTTCATTGACAAGATCCTCCCGTGTAGTTCTAGGCTGATTCCTCACCGTTCTCATGATCATTGCAACTCCACGAGGTGAGATCTTGCATGGAGCCCCAGGCCGAGGGAGATTGACAGTTATTTTGTGTTTCTTCCATTTGCGAATAATCACATCAACTGTTGTCACCTAATTATTTCCCTCATTAAAATGCAAATCAATTTATACAATTTTTGACATGCGTTTTTCTGTATTTTTTGTTGTTATTCTGTCTCTCACTGTTCAAATAAACCTACCATTAAAATTATAGACTGATCATTTTTTGGTCAGTGGGCAAACGTACAAACGAGAGGGGATCAAAAACTTTTTCCCCTCACTGTACATATGGTTAGCAGATGTTAATGTGAGTGTAGCGAAATGCTTGTGCTTCAAGTTCTGACCATGCAGTAATATCTAACAAGTAATCTAACAATTTCACAACAACTACTTTATACACACAAGTGTAAAGGAATGAATAAGAATATGTACATATAAATATATGGATGAGTGATGGCCGAACGGCATAGGCAAGATGCAGTAGATGGTATAGAGTACAGTATATATATATATATATATATATGAGAAGAGTAGTGTAGGGTATGTAAACATTATATAAAGTGGCATTGTTTAAATTGGCTAGTGATACATTTATTACATCCAATTTTTATTTATTAAAGTGGCTAGAGATTTGAGTCTGTATGTTGGCAGCGGCCACTCAATGTTAGTGATGGCTGTTTAACAGTCTGATGGCCATGAGATAGAAGCTGTTTTTCAGTCTCTCGGTCCCAGCTTTGATGCACCTGTACTGACCTTGCCTTCTGGATGATAGCAGGGTGAACAGGCAGTGGCTCGGGTGGTTGTTGTCCTTGATGATCTTTATGGCCTTCCTGTGACAGGGTGTGGGTGTCTTCGAAGGCAGGTAGTTTGCCCCCGGTGATGCGTTGTGCAGACCTCACTACCCTCTGGAGAGCCTTGCGGTTGTGGGCGGAGCAGTTGCCGTACCAGGCAGTGATACAGCCCGACAGGATGCTCTCGATTGTGCATCTGTAAAAGTTTGAGTGTTTTTGGTGAAAAGCCAAATTTCTTCAGCCTCCTGAGGTTGAAGAGGTGCCGTTGCGCCTTCTTCACCACACTGTCTCTGTGGGTGGACCATTTCAGTTTGTCCGTGATGTGTACGCCGAGGAAATGCAATCATACCCATAACGTGATGCTACCACCACAATACTTGAAAATACAGAGGGTTTCACTCTGTTGTATGGATAGGACCCAAACCTGTCATTTTAAATTTAGGCAAAACATGTTTTTCTTTGCCTTATTGTCTTGCCGTATTACTTATGAGCCTCGTTGCAAACAGAAGGGATGATTTGGAGTGGATTCTTTTAACACAGGCTTCTTTTTATACAGGCCAGTAATGTCGCCTGAATGCAAGGTTGTTGATCCTCTGTATTTTCATGTATTATGGTGTCAGCATCATGTTATGGTCACCGGCAGGGACTGGGAACCTGGCTTGGTTTGGTTGGGGAGTTTGGAATGGTTCAGAATATTTAATCAGACACACAAAGGTTTCAGTTACACATAATATACACTCACCTCTCCACATGCATGTGACTGCATGCACTTCTTAGAATAATAGAATATACATACAAATGTAATTGGGCTGTTGAGGTATTAGAGACATTACCAGTGCTAAGCATGCAGCCAGCCGGCTAAGAGGTATAGTCAAGATGATTTTGCCTCTGTAATGCAAACCTCCCACCTTCCCTAACTGAGAGAGAGAGAGAGAGAGGAGAGAGAGAGAGAGAGAGAGAGAGAGAGAGAGAGAGAGAGAGAAAGAAAGCTGGAAGCAGGGGAGGAAGTGAGAGCAATTAAAGAACCATTAGTAGCACCTCTGAAAAAGCCATTAATCAGGCAGGCGCTGCCCGCTTGTCACAACGGCAACAGTTACCACACACTGTACACAGGAGGGAACTAACCAACGACAGATGAACGAACCAGGGGAGGGATTCTTCATTTGACTTTGCCTTGGGCTGTGCGGGCAGGGACCTGCAGCAGGGACCAGGGACCAGGGACCAGGGACCAGGGACCAGGGACCAGGGACCAGGGACCAGGGACCAGGGACCAGGGACCAGGGACCAGGGACCAGGGACCAGGGACCAGGGACCAGGGACCAGGGACCAGGGACCAGGGACCAGGGACCAGGGACCAGGGACCTGCAGCAGGGACCAGGGACCAGGGACCAACGTCCAACTCCTTTAAAAACATGTACACATGCTTACATATACATACAGAGGTTGGACAGTAGTTGTCCTGCTGTCTCAGTGTGGTCCAACTAGAGATGTGTGGGTCAGGGGTTAGCTTCTATAATGGGAGAGACAGACAGGGAGATCGTTTGGGGGTCTGACGAGAAATGCTGGAAAGGATATTCAGCTATTTTAGGCTACACTCTTCTGAGTGTGAAAGTAGCCTTAGTCCAAACTGAATTGCTCTGTTTCCCAATTGTTCCATCGTTTCACTTCACAATTTCAATTAACTTTTGTGTCAAATTAAGATTTTTGGGAGGGTTGAGGGTTATTGTGGTTCAATCTAGTTCGAGACAGTTTGGTCTTAGCTTCCATAATGTGAGAGACAGACAGGCAGCCAGCCAGAGAGACAGCCAGCCAGACAGACAGACAGACAGACAGACAGACAGACAGACAGACAGACAGACAGACAGGCAGACAGACAGGTGCAATAGACAGGTCTATCATGTCAAATGATGTGCTGGTTGAGGGGAGCATTGGGGGTTGTTGTGGTCCAGTTAAGGACAAGACAGTCTTGGTCTTAGCCTTCATAATGTTTGTATAATGTGAGAGTGAGACAGGTCATTTCAAATGAGGAGCAGATTGGAAGGGTTGGAGGTTATTGCCTCCAGGACATTGTGGGTGAGAAGTGACTACCATATCTCTCAGAGAGAAAGGTCAATCTTATCACAGCCGGTTTAGGGCTTCAAACAATCTGTTATGAGGATACACTGCACTGTATATTTTTGACACTGGAAGTAGACAAGCAAGTAGACTATGCTGTTGGTTAACTATGACATTTCTAAAGAAGCCAAATATACATTTTGAAATAATATCTACGTTTTAATTCCTATACAGCTGGGTTTCCCAAACTCGGTCCCGGGGCCTTCCATGGGTGCAAGTTTTGTTTTTTCCCCCTAGTACTACACAGCTGATTCAAATAATCAACTCATCATCAAGCTTGGATTATTTGAATCAGATGTCTAGTGCTAGGGCAAAACAAAACAACTTCCAGACCTGGGAGACCACAGGACCGAGTTTGAGAAACCCTGCTAAAGAAAATGCTAATTTAGACAAAACCTCCAGTGGCATTTAACTACGAAACCGAGGGCCATTTAAATTAGCCAGCATAAGAGCAGCGTCAACATTCACACATTAAATATGAGAAATGTTAACCAGCCATTGATTTTCATTACTCAGCCATATGGTATAAACACTGTCAAAAATATGGCAGGCGGCTATTAGTTAAGAATATTGATAAAACATCAATGAAGCAGGTTCAGCAGGTCAAACATTATTAGGGAAGGTTAAGTGCACCGTGCCACAATTTAATACATTTTCTCTCCTTTTGATCTCTCTCTCTCTGTCTCTCTGTCTCTCTTTCTCTGTCTCCCTGTCTCCCTGTCTCTCTCTCTCTCTCTCTTTCTCTCTCTCTCTCTCTCTCTCTCTCTCTCTCTCTCTCTCTCTCTCTCTCTCTCTCTCTCTCTTTGTCTGTCTCTCTCTTTGTCTGTCTCTCTCTCTGTCTCTCTCTAACAGGTACTGGACAGTCCTAGGTAGTTGACTTATAGAGCACTAAACTAATCTCCACAGAAAAGTTCCCTACCTTTTTCCCTCCCTCCCTTCCCCACACCACCCTCCCCAGTTCCAGCTTCTCTCCTGTCACTTGGCAGAATCCCCTTCAGGTGTGTTTTCAAGATGGATGCCCACTCGCACGCATTCATCCGGCAGGTGCCCTAGTGCTTTATTATCAAATTTTGACAGGCCGGTCCCTCCCACCGTGCCGCCGTGTCGCTCCCCGGACGTGTCCCTCGGGACAGCCTCCGCTGAACCCAATCGCAATGTACTAAACGCATGCCGCGGCTCGAATGCTAATTTACTGTAACCAATGCGCCCAGTCTCCCACCACCTACGGTGCTGAAAGACCTCCTGTCATTGCAGAATGCAGAACCACCCACCCCACCTCTCCACCCGAGAACGGAAACTAACCCCCACCCACGCCTGCCCCAAGTTGACTGTTTTTATTTCCTGTCCATACAAATCTACATCTCAAATGCTAGTCCGGGGTCCAAGGCTTACGGACGCTGATAACCATGACGATTTGGAAGAGAATGTATCTCTGGCTCAGCCTGAAGGGAAAGATGACACACTAGATTGAATTGAGGTCTCACTGACTGCAGAGAGAGAGAGAGCTGTGGTGATGAAGGATGGTGTCTGCTCCCTCTGCAACCTGAGCGGACGAAACATTAAGCCACCGTAGGATAACGGATGGTACGTTGATGAAACATTAAGCACCGTAGGATAACGGATGGTACGTTGATGAAACATTAAGCCACCGTAGGATAACGGATGGTACGTTGATGAAACATTAAGCCACTGTAGGATAACGGATGGTACGTTGATGAAACATTAAGCCACCGTAGGATAACGGATGGTACGTTGATGAAACATTAAGCCATCGTAGGATAACGGATGGTACGTTGATGAATCACAGCAGTTATTATCATCGTCATTCATCGCCACTTTTAGCATGATTGTAATTCATCAAATACATTACAGTTTATATTGGGATTAGCCTGCCCTTGTTTTCTCTTTGTCATTCAAGTCTTGAAGTGTGGTAATATAGCATCTTCATAATGCTGTCATACTATATCATGACAGGTGATGACAAGTGACATAACACTGATGTTGCCATTGTTCTTGAACTGAAGTAAGAAGTGATGAAAACCTCTGGATCCAATGTTTTCTCTGGGTGGCCAACAACGGTGTCCAGTTGGGATTTTAGGGTTGCAATAGAGTTAGATCCAAAACCAGTGTCTCCCCTCCACTTTGCCAGAAGTTGAAATGAAATACAGTCTGAAATGGAATACAGTCTAAATTGGAATACAGTCCTAAAATGGAATACAGCCTAAAATGGAATACAGTCTAAAATTGAAATAGTTTGAATACGGACTGAAATGGAATACAGTCTGAAATGAAATAGTTTGAATACGGACTGAAATGAAATACAGTCTTTACTGGAGTACAGTCTGAAATGGAATAGGTTTGAATACAGGTCTGAAATGAAATACAGTCTTTACTGGAGTACAGTCTGAAATGAAATAGTTTGAATACAGTCTGAAATGAAATACAGTCTTTACTGGAGTACAGTCTGAAATGGAATACAGTCGTAAATGGGAATACAGTCTTTACTGGAGTACAGTGAAATGGAATACGTCTGAAATGAAATAGTTTGAATACAGTCTGAAATGGAATACAGTCTTTACTGGAGTACAGGTCTGAAATGGAATACAGTCGTAAATGGAATACAGTCTAAGTTGGAATACAGTCTAAAATGGAATACATTCTGAAATGGAATACAGTCTAAAATGGAACACAGTCTAAAATGGAATACAGTCTAAAATAGAACACAGTCTAAAATGGAATACATTCTAAAATAGAACACAGTCTAAATATGGAACACAGTCTAAAATGGAATACATTCTAAAATAGAAACACAGTCTAAAATAGAACACAGTCTAAAATGGAATACAGTCTAAAATAGAACACAGTCTAAAATGGAATACAGTCTAAAATTGAATTACAGTCTAAAAATGGAACACAGTCTGAAATTGATTACAGTCTACAATGGAATACTGTCTGAAATGGAACGCGGTCTGAAATATAATCTGAATGTGGTGTCAATCATAGGCCTACCATTCAGCAGATGACAGATTGTGACATCAGGCATTTCCCTGGACACCAATGCTCTCCTTAGAATCATCTCAAGTGTTTTCGCTATAATGACTCAGTAGCAGGTCTTCTGGAATCTTGACCAATTAGCATTCACTTTGACGTATGGTAGATCACATCCGTTTGATCGAAATTGGGTTGAAATGTACTGCAAGGCTTTATCGTCTTCATTAGATTCATCAGAGAATTGGGAATCATTTTCCATCATGTCTCATCGCACTGTATCTTCATTTTCCCTTTCTCTCCCACGATTTTGGTGGAATATGTCAAAATGTCAGTTAGAAACTGGAGGGAAAGTGGAAGAGATCGTATAGCGTATGTAGAATGTCAACTGTCGTTGTAGTGGTTTGTATGTCTTTTTTAAATGAAGAAATGTCATCAGCCAGGAAATCTTATTTTCCCCTTCCCACTCAATAAGTGAGCAATTCACAACTGTGTGCATCGACTATATCTCAGAAAATCCTATTTTACCAGTTCTTCTCCCCAACCAAAACATCATTATACATTTTGGCCTGGAAAGAATAGACTTCGAGCAGATAATTGCCAATGCAAACGTGGGGCTTTTATCTCTTGACTATTTGTTGGAATCTACATACCGCCTCCTTCTCCCTTCTCCCCACCCCACAAAATTGGATAATCCTCATTTAGGTCTGGTGTTTACAACAGTGGTGCGGTGCTTTAACCAATTCATTGGTCATTTCATTTCAGGCGCCCCCTAAAACACCTCGGCCTCCCACTTCAGCTACCCCCGTACCCCACCACCACCCCCGCCTCCCATCCTCATTTTGCAGGGCCCCGCATTTGGTCAAATGCCCCTAAAACCAGAGCTGTTGTAATTTGTGAGGGCTACAGAGTGGGTGCTTTGAAGAAGGGAGGAAAAGGAGAAAAAGTAACAAAAGCAAAAACAGGGATGGCGATGTCATTGGGTAACACGGGCAATCAGAGGAGAGGAGAGGTGAGAGGTGGGGAAGGCGGAGGCTGTGTTAAGTGCTCTCAGCGAGGAGTCGAGTCCCCTCTCTCCGGTCGCCAGCCTCGCTCTAGGCAGTCAGATCCCCTTTGAAGTAAGTAATTACCCTTTAACCTGGACAAGCTCATCAGACCCCTCAACACACACCACTCACACGCACATACACACACCAGACAAGACTGGGGGGAAGAAGACAAGGAGGGAAAGGGAGGAGGAGGAAGTAAACAAACAAGACAGATATGTCTCCTGGTCACCTTCTATTCAGACACTGCTGTTGGATTTCTAGAAGTGAGCATGGACTATACTATTGAAAGATGGCTCTGTTAGCACTGCTGTGGGTGGTTAGCTGTAAACAGTCCACCTAGCTACAATTGTTGTTGTGTGGGTAGTTAGCTAAACAGTCACCTAGCTACAAAGAGGAGAGAAGGAGAAGGGGGAGAGAGAGAGAGAAAAAGAGGAGAGAAGGAGAAGGGGGAGAGAGAGAGAGAGAAGGAGAAGGGGAGAGAGAGAGAGAGAGAGAAGGAGAAGGGGGAGAGAGAGAGAGAAGGAGAAGGGGAGAGAGAAGGAGAAGGGGGAGAGAGAAGGAGAAGGGGGAGAGAGAGAGAGAGAGAAGGAGAAGGGGGAGAGAGAGAGAGAAGGAGAAGGGGGAGAGAGAAGGAGAAGGGGGAGAGAGAGAGAGAGAGAAGGAGAAGGGGGAGAGAGAGAGAGAGAGAAGGAGAAGGGGTAGAGAGAGAGAGAGAAAAAAGAGGAGAGAAGGAGAAGGGGAGAGAGAGAAGGAGAAGGGGGAGAGAGAGAGAGAGAAAAGAGGAGAGAAGGAGAAGGGGGAGAGAGAGAGAGAGAGAAGGAGAAGGGGTAGAGAGAGGAGAGAGAGGAACAGGAAGAGACAGCGAGAGAGAGAGACACAGAGAGAGAGAGAGAGAGAGAGACACAGAGAGAGAGAGAGAGCATTAAAACCATTCTGGCTGCACTATCTTGAATTCACCATCAGTTGACCTTCATAACACCATTTATTGTCAAGGTGCACAACCTCGTTTTAACCACTAGATGGAGACACAACATTATAATTGAGTTCAATGGCATTTAAACCAACACAAGGCTCCCAACGTTTAACTGTTAATACACACACAAGTAGCCTGAGTGCCAGTCTGTTTATTTATGCTATCATGCCAAGTCCTTGTCACTCATTGTTATGCCTACAGTGACGGAGTTCAGTTGGCCTTGGTAACAGATCTGAGACCAGGCTACCACAAGATCACAAGCAGATCTGAGACCAGGCTACCACACAAGATCACACGCAGATTTGAGACCAGGCTACCACACAAGATAATTCAAAACTCGACCGGGATTAACTGAAATTGAGAAGTATTAATGAAATTATTTCATAATATTAATTAGTAAATGTTGGAATTGGAATTAAACAAAGTCCCATCAGGCAGACTTGTTTCCAGTGTTTGAGTTTACTATTGGGCAAACCCCTAGTTCTCTGTAAAGCTATACTGTAGTTTGTAGCCTTGTGCTGTGGAGACTAGTGTGTGTGTGTATGTGTGTGAGAGTGTGAGCAACTAGAGAGGCTAATTTGTGTGTGTGTGTGGACGTGTTTAACTATTCTTGTGGGGACCAGAAGTCCCCACAAGATAAGTAAACAAACAAAAATATGACCACAAGGCAAATATTCTTTCTGGAGGGTTTAGGGTTCAGGTTAGAACTACTTTAAGTGTTAGGAGCATGGATCAGGTTTAGGGTGAGGGTTAGGAGCTAGGATCAGGTTTAGGGCGAGGGTTAGGAGCTAGGATCAGGTTTAGTGTGAGGGTTAGGAGCTAGGATCAGGTTTAGGGTGAGGGTTAGGAGCTAGGATCAGGTTTAGGGTGAGGTTTAGGAGCTAGGATCAGGTTTAGGGTTAGGAGCAAGGATCAGGTTTAGGGCGAGGCTTAGGAGCTAGGATCAGGTTTAGGGTGAGGATTAGGAGCTAGGATCAGGTTTAGGGTGAGGATTAGGAGCTAGGATCAGGTTTAGGGTGAGGTTTAGGAGCTAGGATCAGGTTTAGGGTGAGGGTTAGGAGCTAGGATCAGGTTTAGGGTGAGGGTTAGGAGCTAGGATCAGGTTTAGGGTGAGGGTTAGGAGCTAGGATCAGGTTTAGGGTGAGGGTTAGGAGCTAGGATCAGGTTTAGGGTTAGGAGCAAGGATCAGGTTTAGGGCGAGGCTTAGGAGCTAGGATCAGGTTTAGGGTGAGGATTAGGAGCTAGGATCAGGTTTAGGGTGAGGATTAGGAGCTAGGATCAGGTTTAGGGTGAGGTTTAGGAGCTAGGATCAGGTTTAGGGTGAGGGTTAGGAGCTAGGATCAGGTTTAGGGTGAGGGTTAGGATCTAGGATTAGGGTGAGGGTTAGGAGCTAGGATCAGGTTTAGGGCGAGGGTTAGGAGCTAGGATCAGGTTTTTGGGTGAGGGTTAGGAGCTAGGATCAGGTTTAGTGTGAGGGTTAGGAGCTAGGATCAGGTTTAGGGTGAGGGTTAGGAGCTAGGATCAGGTTTAGGGTGAGGGTTAGGAGCTAGGATCAGGTTTAGGGTTAGGAGCAAGGATCAGGTTTAGGGCGAGGCTTAGGAGCTAGGATCAGGTTTAGGGTGAGGATTAGGAGCTAGGATCAGGTTTAGGGTGAGGATTAGGAGCTAGGATCAGGTTTAGGGTGAGGGTTAGGAGCTAGGATCAGGTTTTTGGGTGAGGGTTAGGAGCTAGGATCAGGTTTAGGGTGAGGGTTAGGAGCTAGGATCAGGTTTAGGGTGAGTGTTAGGAGCTAGGATCAGGTTTAGTGTGAGGGTTAGGAGCTAGGATCAGGTTAAGGGTTAGGAGCTAGGATCAGGTTTAGGGTGAGAATTAGGAGCTAGGATGGTTTAGGTGAGGGTAGAGCTAGGATCAGGTTTAGGGTGAGGGTTAGGAGCTAGGATCAGGTTTAGGGTGAGGGTTAGGAGCTAGGATCAGGTTTAGGGTGAGGGGTAGGAGCTAGGATCAGGTTTAGGGTGAGGGTTAGGAGCTAGGATCAGGTTTAGGGTGAGGGTTAGGAGCTAGGATCAGGTTTAGGGTGAGGGTTAGGAGCTAGGATCAGGTTAAGGGTTAGAAGCAAGGATCAGGTTTAGGGCGAGGCTTAGGAGCTAGGATCAGGTTTAGGGTGAGGATTAGGAGCTAGGATCAGGTTTAGGGTGAGGATTAGGAGCTAGGATCAGGTTTAGGGTGAGGGTTAGGAGCTAGGATCAGGTTTTGGGTGAGGGTTAGGAGCTAGGATCAGGTTTAGGGTGAGGGTTAGGAGCTAGGATCAGGTTTAGGGTGAGGGTTAGGAGCTAGGATCAGGTTTAGTGTGAGGGTTAGGAGCTAGGATCAGGTTAAGGGTGAGGGTTAGGAGCTAGGATCAGGTTTAGGGTGAGAATTAGGAGCTAGGATCAGGTTTAGGGTGAGGTTTAGGAGCTAGGATCAGGTTTAGGGTGAGGGTTAGGAGCTAGGATCAGGTTTAGGGTGAGGGTTAGGAGCTAGGATCAGGTTTAGTGTGAGGGTTAGGAGCTAGGATCAGGTTAAGGGTGAGGGTTAGGAGCTAGGATCAGGTTTAGGGTGAGGATTAGGAGCTAGGATCAGGTTTAGGGTGAGGGTTAGGAGCTAGGATCAGGTTTTTGGGTGAGGGTTAGGAGCTAGGATCAGGTTTAGGGTGAGGGTTAGGAGCTAGGATCAGGTTTAGGGTGAGGGTTAGGAGCTAGGATCAGGTTTAGTGTGAGGGTTAGGAGCTAGGATCAGGTTAAGGGTGAGGGTTAGGAGCTAGGATCAGGTTTAGGGTGAGAATTAGGAGCTAGGATCAGGTTTAGGGTGAGGTTTAGGAGCTAGGATCAGGTTTAGGGTGAGGGTTAGGAGCTAGGATCAGGTTTAGGGTGAGGGTTAGGAGCTAGGATCAGGTTTAGTGTGAGGGTTAGGAGCTAGGATCAGGTTGAGGGTGAGGGTTAGGAGCTAGGATCAGGTTTAGGGTGAGGGTTAGGAGCTAGGATCAGGTTTAGGGTGAGAATTAGGAGCTAGGATCAGGTTTAGGGTGAGGTTTAGGAGCTAGGATCAGGTTTAGGGTCAGGGTTAGGAGCTAGGATCAGGTTTAGGGTGAGGGTTAGGAGCTAGGATCAGGTTTAGGGTGAGGGTTAGGAGCTAGGATCAGGTTTAGGGTGAGGGGTAGGAGCTAGGATCAGGTTTAGGGTGAGGGTTAGGAGCTAGGATCAGGTTTAGGGTGAGGGTTAGGAGCTAGGATCAGGTTTAGGGTGAGGGTTAGGAGCTAGGATCAGGTTTAGGGTGAGGGTTAGGAGCTAGGATCAGGTTTAGGGTGAGGAGCTAGGATCAGGTTTAGGGTGAGGGCTAGGAGCTAGGATCAGGTTTAGGGTGAGGGTTAGGAGCTAGGATCAGGTTCAGGGTGAGGATTAGGAGCTACGATCAGGGTGAGGGTTAGGAGCTAGGATCAGGTTTAGGAGCTAGGATCGGGTTTAGGGTGAGGGTTAGGAGCTAGGATCAGGTTTAGGGTGAGAATTAGGAGCTAGGATCAGGTTTAGGAGCTAGGATCAGGTTTAGGGTGAGGGTTAGGAGCTAGGATCAGGTTTAGGTTTAGGGTGAGGGTTAGGAGCTAGGATCAGGTTTAGGTGAGGGGTAGGAGCTAGGATCAGGTTTAGGAGCTAGGATCGGGTGAGGGTTAGGAGCTAGGATCAGGTTTAGGGTGAGGGTTAGGAGCTAGGATCAGGTTTAGGGTGAGGGTTAGGAGCTAGGATCAGGTTTAGTGTGAGGGTTAGGAGCTAGGATCAGGTTAAGGGTGAGGGTTAGGAGCTAGGATCAGGTTTAGGGTGAGAATTAGGAGCTAGGATCAGGTTTAGGGTGAGGTTTAGGAGCTAGGATCAGGTTTAGGGTGAAGGTCAGGAGCTAGGATCAGGTTTAGGGTGAGGGTTAGGAGCTAGGATCAGGTTTAGGGTGAGGGTTAGGAGCTAGGATCAGGTTTAGGGTGAGGGGTAGGAGCTAGGATCAGGTTTAGGGTGAGGATTAGGAGCTAGGATCAGGTTTAGGGTGAGGGTTAGGAGCTAGGATCAGGTTTAGTGTGAGGGTTAGGAGCTAGGATCAGGTTAAGGGTGAGGGTTAGGAGCTAGGATCAGGTTTAGGGTGAGAATTAGGAGCTAGGATCAGGTTTAGGGTGAGGTTTAGGAGCTAGGATCAGGTTTAGGGTGAGGGTTAGGAGCTAGGATCAGGTTTAGGGGTGAGGGTTAGGAGCTAGGATCAGGTTTAGTGTGAGGGTTAGGAGCTAGGATCAGGTTAAGGGTGAGGGTTAGGAGCTAGGATCAGGTTTAGGGTGAGAATTAGGAGCTAGGATCAGGTTTAGGGTGAGGTTTAGGAGCTAGGATCAGGTTTAGGGTCAGGGTTAGGAGCTAGGATCAGGTTTAGGGTGAGGGTTAGGAGCTAGGATCAGGTTTAGGGTGAGGGTTAGGAGCTAGGATCAGGTTTAGGGTGAGGGGTAGGAGCTAGGATCAGGTTTAGGGTGAGGGTTAGGAGCTAGGATCAGGTTTAGGGTGAGGGTTAGGAGCTAGGATCAGGTTTAGGGTGAGGGTTAGGAGCTAGGATCAGGTTTAGGGTGAGGGTTAGGAGCTAGGATCAGGTTTAGGGTGAGGAGCTAGGATCAGGTTTAGGGTGAGGGCTAGGAGCTAGGATCAGGTTTAGGGTGAGGGTTAGGAGCTAGGATCAGGTTCAGGGTGAGGATTAGGAGCTAGGATCAGGGTGAGGGTTAGTAGCTAGGATCAGGTTTAGGAGCTAGGATCGGGTTTAGGGTGAGGGTTAGGAGCTAGGATCAGGTTTAGGGTGAGAATTAGGAGCTAGGATCAGGTTTAGGAGCTAGGATCAGGTTTAGGGTGAGGGTTAGGAGCTAGGATCAGGTTTAGGTTTAGGGTGAGGGTTAGGAGCTAGGATCAGGTTTAGGTGAGGGGTAGGAGCTAGGATCAGGTTTAGGAGCTAGGATCGGGTGAGGGTTAGGAGCTAGGATCAGGTTGAGGGTGAGGGTTAGGAGCTAGGATCAGGTTTATGGTGTGGATTAGGAGCTAGGATCAGGTTGAGAGCTAGGATCAGGTTTAGGG